>NW_025820062.1:0-5068 GCF_002878395.1 Capsicum annuum
AGTGAAAAAGATTTTCGCATTGATCTTCTATGGGATACCCATCCCATTTCTATTCCTCCTTATAGGATGGCTCAGACCGAACTAAAGAATCTAAAGGACCAGTTAAAGGAACTTCTTGATAAGGTTTCATTTGACCTTGTTTTTTTCCATGGTTACTTCTGTGCTTTTTGTATGAAATAAAGATGGGTATCTTCAGATAGATATAGATTATCATCAGTAGAATAAGGTTACAGTAAAGAATAAGTACCCTTTTCCGAGGATTGATGACCTCTTTGATTATCTTCAAGGTGCAAGGTGTTTTTATATAATTGATACTCGTTTACGCTATCACCTTTTGAAAATTTAGGAGGTTGATATTCCCATGACTGTTTTTCGGACCTGGTATGACCATTTTGAGTTTTTGGTTATGTCATTTGGGTCAACTAATTCTCCGACCTCTTTCATAGATCTTATGAATCGGGTATTCAGGAAGTTTTTTGATTTGTTCGTTATAGTTTTCATTGATGACATCTTAGTGTACTCCAAAATTGAGAAGGATCATGCCAATCACTTCTAATTTGTGTTGTAGATGCCTAAGAACCAGAAATTATATAAATTAATTTCTTAATGTGAATTTTTATTAAATGTTGTGACCTTTTTATGGCATGTTTTATCTGGTGAGGGGATTAAAGTGGATCCACAAAAATTGGAGGTAGTTAAGACATGGCCTAGACCCACAACCCTAACCAACATTAGGTGCTTCTTGGGATTGGTTGGGTATTACAAGAGACATGTAGAGAGTTTCTCATATATTGCTACAATGCTAACAAGGTTTTATCATGAAAAGGTTATGTTTTTATGGTTTGACACTTCTGGGGGTAGTTTTGAGAAGTTGAAGGAGAAGTTGACTTTTGGGCCAATTTAAACCTTAGCTGAGTGTACTGATGGTTTTATCGTGTAATGTGATACATCTCGTATGGGACTGGGTTTTATTTTTATGCAGCATAGTAAGGTTTTAGCATATGCTTTAAGTCATCTTAAGGTTTACGAGCGAAATTACCCAACTCATGATCTAAAGTTGGTGGCTGTGGTTTTTGATTTGAAAATTTAGTGCCATTAACTATATGGGGTGAATGTGGATACTTATTCAGATCATAAGAGTTTTCACTATGATTTTACGGAGAAGGAATTGAATCTCAGGCAGAGGCGGCGACCAAAATTGCTTAAGTATTATGACATGAGCCTACAATACCATTCAGGAAAAGCTATGTAGATGTTGATGCTCTTAGCAGGTTTTCTATGGAAAGTTTATATCATATTGATGTAGAGAAAAAAAGGGTTGGTGACGGATATTCATAGGCTGGCTATCTTCGGAGTTCCTCTTTTTGACCCTGAGGATGGAGGAGTGATTCTTCAGGAAGTGGTTAAATCATCTCTTGGTGTTGAGGTGAAGGAGAAATAGGTTTTGGATCACATACTTATGCAAATTAAGGATAATATGGGTCAGTAAAGGGTAATTTCTTTCAAGATTGGGGGAGATGGCATCTTCAGGTATCAAGGAAGGTTCTGTGTTATTGCAGTTGATGGGTTATGGTGAGGGGGATTTTGATAGAGGTTCACGCGTCTAGATATACAGTATATTCGGGCTCAACTAAGATGTATCATGACATGAAGGAAATCTACTGGTGGAATGTCCCAAGAGATAGAATTGTCCTTGTAGATGTGGGAGATGATTAAAATGGATTTACATTATAGGCTTTCTGTGGTCTCGTAGTCAATATGATTCTATTTGGGTCATTGTGGATAGGATGACTAAGTCTTCTCACTTATTGCCTGTGAGGACTAACTACATAGGAGAGGATTATGCTATGCTTTTCATTTATGAGATAGTTGAGTTGCATGGAGCACCAGCGCCAATCATTTTAGACTACAGTACATAGTTTTCTTCCTATTTTTAGCATTCGTTTCAGAAAGGTTTGGGTACATAGGTGAACCTTAGCACCATTTTTCACCCCAAATGGATAGTCAAGTGGAGCATACTATTCAGACTTTGAAGGATATGCTAAGGGCCTGTGTGATTGATTTTAATAGAAGTTGGGTTGATCATTTGCCTCTAATTGAGTTTGCTTATAACAACAATTATCATTCTAGCATTCAAATGGCTCCTTTCAAGTTTATTTATGGTAGAATGTGTAGGAATCCTATTGGGTGGTTTGAGTGAGGTGAGACTAGGTTGTTTAGCCCTGACTTGTTTCACCAAGACATGGAGAAGGTGAAGGTGATCAGAAAAAGGCTTAAGACTAATCCAAGTCGCCAAAAGTCTTATATGAATGTAAGGTGAAAAGAGTTGGAGCTTAAAATAAGTGCTTGGGTGTTCTTGAGGGTTGTCCTATGAAAGGAGTCATGAGATTTAAAAAGAAGGGGAAGCTTAGACCCCATTACATTGGTCCATAGAAGATTGAAAGTGCCCAAGCGCACAGGCTAGTGTACGTGGTCTACCAAGTAATATAGTGGCCTTCAATAAAGCCTAGTTATCGGTCCCACAGAGGTTAGATTTGGCAACAATTTTATTTAAGTTCACAATATAGATTAACTTGATACGAGAGTAACCAAAAGAGGGAATTAAGATTGTATATTGCAAGTAAATTAAATAATGCATACACTAAAGATCTTGTAAAAATCAATAGGAGAAAATCCAGGGTTGAAGCACTCTGAATAATCATATTATACTATTGGAGTTCATTGGTTAACTTGTTTATCTTGGTTGTTGATTCGTAGGGTTAATTGCGCGACTATAGTTTTCCAACCTCATATCTCTTATCCAAGTTGAACCTTACACTGACATAGTTGAGCGGGGATATAATAATTCACTTAAGTTCTCAACAAATATCATCCTACATATGAATTAAGTAAGGTATCTAAGTACATCCCTGTCCTAGATAATAATTCAAGTTTCTTATTTTATAAAGAATCAAGAACCATACTCCGCTTATTCCCATGTTCTATCGCCCTATTCCTTCTCCTGAGTTCACAAGGTTTACAATGGATGTATTCTAAGGGTCACAAATCCTTAAAATAGTTAAAATGAGAATAAAAAAACAACCAATATTCATATCCAAAGAAAACAAACTTAATCCATTGCAATAATAATCATGTTCTTGGCTTCAACCCCTGAAAGAAAGTTTTTTAGCCACTCATAGCCATAATAAAAATCCAATTAATTGTAAGAATGATTAAAACCATAAAATAAAGCTAAATTAGAGAAATAAAAACCTAAAAATAAGTTTTGGAAGCATCCAATGTTGTTCCAGGTGATCTCAGGGTTCAAAGATGTCCCAAAACATGTTTTAAGACGTCATATTTATAGTAGATAAGTCATAACCCCACTTGGATTAGGTTTCCTTGTTGTTTTCCTTCAGTTCGAAAATTTTATTCCAATTTTGATCATTGGCGCGTCACACCACAGTGTCAAATGGCATACTGGGTTCAACTCGGCACAACTGGGCACTTAACTCCCGATTTTGGTCAATGGCGCTAAGCGGTGCAATCGCATTGAGACACTCGTTTTTGACAATTCTGAATTGGGACCTCTCTAAAATGTGATGTTTCACAATTTTGGACCCCTTATGAATCCAATGAAATGCATAACGTTCCCATTGGAAAAACAACATCTCCACACGTGCTCAAAAGTTTTTTTAGGGATCCAAATTGGTGTCCAAATTGCATCTTATGCTTCCGTAGTCATTTCGGAGTCCTTTTAAGATGTTTCCACTTGATTTATACTTGTATATCCTTCACATAACATCATAATTAATTTAAAAATCATCATATATTGTTAAGAACAACAATTTAGAGCTTAAAACAACACAACATCCTCAACGATGAACTAGAAACACGAGCTAAGCTTAGGCTAAATTTACATTTAGCTTTAACTCATTGTTTTGACTCTTTTATTGATTCAATTGACCCTTGAACATTTTAAATAATTTTTTTTAAATATAAATACATAGTAAAAACCTTAGTAACACATTAAAACACATTAGAACTCAATACAATAGGCTAGAAAAACACCTAGATCAAGGTAGTTACACTAGTTTTCTCGGCTGAACTCTAAATGCTCAAATTGAATAAAAAATAATGTGAAACCACGATTAAACATTGTAAACACATAATTGGACACATAAATGCTCATATATATCATTATAAACATATATAGCATCAGAATTATCCTCAAAATAAGGCTAAAAAGGCTAGAATAGTAACGCTAGTGTGCAAACATATGCCCAACATCACCATCCCACACTTAAAGCTTTGATCATACTCGAACAACTCTTAACTATAAACACCATGAGATGAAGAGACTCCACACTTATACAATATGCAAGAAATTAAAGCAATCACTACAATGACTACACAGAATGCAAGTTTACAACACTAAGCATGTTATGCACATTTGAAAGATCAAGAAGCCTACTTCCAAAACATCCTAGCCTCAAGAATGGAATCCATACGTAGCAAACTCATGTATATTGTTTAATCAAGGACATCATACAAATCATCCAAATTCATCAAACATGTGCCCCTCACAATTAGAGATTAGTCATAATCACTCAAAATTTCTCATTTCATAACATAATAGGTATTTGAATCAAGTTATACTCACTCCCACAGAGAATTCACAAGTTACACACAATGAAACATAGGATTTCTCTTACTATAGTGCTCCACTAATAGTCGAATGTAAAACTTAGGATCAATTAGGACTTTTTCGGGTTGTAATGTACGCTAAGGGATGGGTAGGAACTATTTGAAAATAGTGACTAAACTCTCTAAGCTCTTTAATACACTACATTATTACTTTAAAAAAAATTTCAAAGAACTAAATTAAATATTTTCTATCCACCCATAGCTTTTATTTTTGCCCCATCTCTTTTAAGCATTTTCACAAACACTTAGTGGACGCATAGTTTACTACCACAAGAATTTATTTTTCTCCTTTTTCACAATCATGGAAATATTTCAAACATCATTTATATCACAATCATCCACCACTCATCAAATATAAATACCAATAACTATTATCTTGGGT
>NW_025820063.1:0-7683 GCF_002878395.1 Capsicum annuum
TATGTTTTATTTAAAGTAGTACGTATAGTCATATATAATTATATATTGAATGGTACGTATATATGTGTAATTGTTTATATATTTTTTTAAAAATATATACTGTATATTGGAGTGTATATAGTGTATATAGTGTATATTGGATTATTTATTTATTTTTTAAACGGGTTTGACCGGTTTTTAACCGGGTTTGACCGGGTTTTGGTGGGTTTGACCGGGTTGGGTTAAGTGGGCCGGGTTAGGGTGGGTTTTAATTTTTTTACTATTTGGCTCGGCCCAGCCCGGCCCGGCCCGGTTAATGTCAAAACCGCCCCTCAATCCGGTTAAAATGGAAGGGCCGGCTCCGGGTTGGCTCGGACCGACCCGTTTGACACCTTTAGTGTATTCTCATAAAATGAAAGTTTAGGAAGGATGAAGTGCACGCAGTCTATACCATTATCTCAGTGTACGCAGTCCAATTATACTCTTATATTCCATCTACTTATTTAATTTCAAAAGATATTTATTAAATAGAGGTAGTTTAATCAAAGTATTCATTGATTTCTTAATGAATGTGATTTAGTTCAACCAAAGTATACATTGATTTCTTAATGAATGTGATTTTTTGCTAGTGACACTTAATTTGAGAGGAAAGAAGTAATAATTAAGCAAGAGATTCATATTTGTTCAAGGAGGCAAGAAGGCAGTAAATAGGCAATTGTATCACTCTTTTAAAAAAATTAAAGAAATTTAAAAGTTTAGTTCAAGGAATATAGCTTAAAGTTCATATTTGTTGGGTACTGATATATAATTTTTTTTTTCTTTCATCTTCCTCACTCATGGATCACTACAATTAATTTTAAAATAGTCTTTTATTAACTTTTATTCTTTCAGAACTTCTAAATTATTAGTCAGTTTAATCAATAATGTTTGGTGGTGATAAGAACGAAATGTTGGCAAGGTCTTTTCGTGTAACATCCCTTCTACGAACGTAAGGTAGCCAACATCTATCAAAGACATTTTTTATTTTTAATTTAATTTAATTTTTTATCTTGTAGATAGTAGATTTGATTAACAAGAATAAAAATGTCTTTCTAACTTATTAGTAATTACATGTCGGAGGGCCGTGCTAGCATGAGTTCAATATATATTATTTTTTATTTTAATTTATGTAGCATAAATAGAATTTAGATAATCAATCATATTATTAATAGATTTTTAGATATTTTAAGTTGTTTGTAACTCAGAATACGTGTAGACACGTAAAATTTATTGGGTCAAATTCATGCAAAATTTGAATTTGATCCATATTTTATTGGGTCTAAAATTATTTTGGGCTATAAGAATAATAAGCCCATTTTATTCCTCATCAAGGACTTCAAGGTCCATTACACTTGGAAGCCCAAACTCATCAAGTGACGTGACATCCCAGTCAAATTCAAGACCAATGAGACGCCGTCACATGTACAAATGATGTGGAAATCTCATTCAAATTCAAGAACCAGTCAAAAGTCGCCAAGTGTCAAAGTGACATGTTTCGGCCAATCACAAACAACTAGGCCTACCACCTACAACCATAAATAGGGGGTAACATGACATGTTAATGAGGGGATTCGGCAAGTATTGGAGGAAGTTTCTGCATTGACTACACAGCTCTTCAACGAATCGACTAACGGAGTTCTGCCCGAAGGTCTACTCGACAAGACGAAGTCCTGTCAGACAATTCCTGGAGATCCAAACGCATTTCTAGGAGGCTCAAATCATCCTACATTCGAGAATCACGCTGCGAAGGCCCTCGAATCACGGAAAAACTTAGGAGAGAAGAATCGAGAGAATAACGAAATTGTACCCACAAAATTCATTTATATAAAATTATTATTTTCTTTTATTTATATTTTTGCTTGCAGTTAGTTTTCCGCATAAATGAAAATTTATTGCGAACAAATTTTGGCACGCCCAGTGGGACCAGTTATGCTCTCTATCTCTTTTTCCTGCAAATCAAATTCAACTACTGCTATGGATGTCAAAAATACGAAAGATGTCTCGTGCAAGAACTCTGCTACTGCCACATCTGATGAGCTCAGCCTTGTTGGTCCCCTCACTCGGCGCAAATTTATGACCAGTGGTTGGGATGGGTATGAATACTTCACTTCTTTGGAGAAGGAAAAAAGAGCAAATCTGATATGACGGTTGAAGCTGCAGCCCCTGGGGGCAATTTGACATCCTTTTTATGTGATGAATCCTCTCAAACTGGAGTTAATTCTAGTGAATTTGAAGATTCGAATGATTCACCAACTTCAATAAAAGTCAATGCCTTGATGGCCGATGCAACTGATATGGATGAGAAGTTTGCAATAATGGAACAAACCATTGAGCCACGACCCTGCTTATCCACCCGGCTTTACTTTACCAAATAAGGATGTCGATGAGTCACCTAGCAAGACTATAAAAGAGAAGCAGTCTACTTCGGTTGCTACTTTAACAGTTCAACAACTGCAAGATATGATTGAAAATACCATCAAGGCACAATATGGCGGTGCATCACAAAGTTTCGTAGGATACTCAAAGCCGTATTCTAAGCGAATCGAGGGTTCACCAATGCCAATTGGATATCAACCGCCAAAGTTTCAACAATTTGATGGAAAGGAAAATCCAAGGCAACATATTGCTCATTTCGTTGAGACTTGTAGCAGTGCTGGTACGCATGGTAATCTTCTTGTCAAGCAGTTTGTTCGTTTTTTAAAAGCAACGATTTTGATTGGTACACGGACTTGGAGTCTGAATCAATTGATTGTTGGGAGCAACTAGAAAGTCAGTTTCTAAATCGTTTCTACAGCACCCGTCGTACCATCAGCATGATGGAGTTGACAAACACAAGAAAAGTAAAAATGAGCCTGTAGTGTACTACATAAATCGTTGGCGAACACTGAGCTTTGATTGCAAGGATCAACTTTCTGAAACTTCCGCGGTTGAAGTTTGCATTCAAGGGATGCATTGGGGCCTTGTGTATATCCTCCAAAGAATTAAGCCTCGAACTTTTGAAGAATTAGCTACCCGCGCTCATGACATGGAGTTAATTATTGCAACTCATAGAATAGCGTCACCTATTTTTAATCCTAGAAGAGAAGTCACGAAATTCAACGACTCGTCAGAGGACTAAATTGGGGAATCTATGGTGATGATTGTGAGTTCTAAGAAGGCCTCCACAAGACAAAAACTGAAAGAGAAAACTCCAAAGCAACAAATGCAAGAAGTGGAAAATCAACCAACTTTGAAAGAGTTACAAGCAAGGGTATATTCTTTTTCTAACGCTGATGTTCCTGAAATTCTAGACGAGTTGCTAGCCAGAGAAGTCATTAAACTCCCTAAGTCAAAGCGACCCGAAAAATCAAACAAAGTCGACGATCCTAAATACTGTAAATTTCACAGCATTGTTGGTCATCAAACCATAAAATGCTTCATCCTGAAGGAAAAGATCATGACATTAATGCAAGAGGAAAAGATCATCATCGATGATGGCGATACAGTTGATGCAAACCATGTTAGCGCCGAAATAGACCATAAAAAAGATTCAATTTCAAAAGTTCTACAACTCATGCGCTCTGTGGCATCATCAAAAGGTGAGGGAATCATCATGCTACAATTTGAAAGGTTTGACCCGATTGGGGTTCCAGCCTTGAAGAAAACAACAAGCAAATCCATGCAAAACGACTTCTCTAATAGCAAGAAGGGTGGTACTTAGACATTGATCGCTCGCAAAAGAAAAAATGTCAAAGGGCTTCTAAACTCCAGCTTTCAAAAGACGACCCAAGATCAATTGCATATCTGCTTCAACCGATGGGGGTAGTAAATATCAAATTGAAGTCTAATAATACTTCATTGCAAAGGGTTGGGAGGAATGTTACATTACAAGAATTCTTCCCCAAGCTGCTCCTCGATGCACGAGCCTAAATTGCAGGTCAAGATGCTCCTCGATGCACGAGCCTAAACTGCAAGTCAAGATGCTCCTTGTTGCACGAGCCTAAACTACAAGTCAAACTGCTCCTCGATGCACGAGCCTAAACTGCAAGTCAAGCTGCTCCTCGATGCACGAGCCTAAACTGTAAGTCAACCTGCTCCTAGATGCACGAGCCTAAACTGTAAGTCAAGATGCTCCTCGATGCACGAGCCTAAACATCAAGTCAAGCTGCTCCTCGATGCACGAGCCTAAACTGCAAGTCAAGTTGCTCCTCGATGCACGATCCTAAACTGCAAGTCAAGCTGCTCCTCGATGCACGAGCCTAAGCTGCAACTCAAGCCTAAACTGCAAGTCAAGCTGCTCCTCGATGCACGAGCCTAAAATGCAAGTCAAGCTGCTTCTCGATGCACGAGCCTAAACTTCAAGTCAAGATACTCCTCGATGCACAAGCCTAAACTGCAAGTCAAGCTGTTACTCAATGCCCGAGCCTAAACTGCAAATCAAACTACTCATTAATGCACGATCTTAAATTGAAAGTCAAATCACTCCGGCCCGCATGGATCTAAACTGTGAACGGCTCTACAAAAAAAAAAATAATAAAAGAGCAAAATAAAGAAAAGTATGAAGCCTGAATGCATATTTGGAGTCCTTTGAAGATGTCATCTTTAAAACAAAAGCAAAAGGATTCTTCATTATCTGTAAGCAATGAAGTCTTCTCAACTAGTAAAATAACTTGTGGTACTTTGAATATTGCTCTAGTCCGGCCTTCACCAAATTACAGAAGTTATGCATCCCAAAATTTGAAGTAGAAGAAGAAATTCATGAAGTATCCAAATCTGACGAGAAGTAGAGTATCACAAGATTTAGGCTACAACTTCGAAAAAGAACCTGAAGAAATACAGAAGTTCAATGATGGTGGTTTTCATGTGAAACGTAGATATGCGAGTCTACTTTCCATTGCGAAAAATGGAACCCAATTCCGATACTTCCACATCGAGATATGAAATTTCTCGTGACGCTGCGCATAGCTGAAATAACATGCGAACCAGGATCAGAAGGCTGTTTTCAGAGCAATATCTGGGACGATTCGGATGCAATATGGTTGTGGTTTCCGCATGAGACGTAGCTTTTTGAATCTAATTTTCAATGCAAAAAACGGCACCTGATTTTGACACTTACGCATTGAGATATGAAATTTCTCGTGACGCTGCGCAAAGCTGAAATAAAAAATGAACCAGGATTCGAAGGCCGTATTCGAAGCAATATCTAGGACGATTCGGATGTAATCTGATTATGGTTTCCAAGTGAGACGTAGATCTAAGAGTTTAGTTTCCAATGCAAAAAACGGCTCCTGATTTTGATGTTCCTAAGTCAAGATATGAGAGTTTTCGTGAGACTGCACAAAACAAGTAAACAGTGACGAAACAGAACTGAAGGTCTAATTTTGAAACATACCTGGGCAGATCTGGTGATAAGATGAGCGTGGTTTTCGCGTAGAACATAGCCTTGCGAGTCTACTTTCCAACACTACAAGCCGTTCGTGATTCAGACACTTCCACGATGAGTTATGAAGCTTGTTCCACAGACGCGTCAAAGTGTTGAAAGCTCAAAAAGAGGAAAAGAACGTGAGTTGAATTTCTGCTCAGGCTGAATTACAATAATTAAAGGGGGTGTTGATGTCCTTTTATAGACTCTGAAAGGCCCCAATTTGATTTCAAAAAGGAAACTGCCGAACAAAGTTGTCTTCTACAAGGACTGGGACGTTTAAGTGTCCACAATAAGACAAATTCCTAATCCTTTTTGAAGTGGGATAACATCATTAATCACTCCTATTAAGATTCGATATAGGACTAATAGCCGAATCCTACATGATTTGGATATATTTAGTCTTAAACAGAATTTACACTGGATTCACGTTATTCTACCCGAATAATCATGACTTTGAGAAGTCGAATTTTGACAAAATGCTCTAGACGCAAAAAAAGGGGGGGGGGGGGCTTCAAAAATACTTCAAATCTCGTCTCTAACAGGTTCGACAAATCAAACACCTTGACGAGTCTTGAAGTAGGGGGCATCTGTAGACACGTAAAATTTATTGGGTCAAATTCATACAAAATTTAGATTTGATCCATATTTTATTGGGTCTAAAATTATTTTGGGCTATAAAAATAATAAACCCATTGTATTCCTCATCAAGGACTTCAAGGTCCATTACACTTGGAAGCCCAAACTCATCAAGTGACGTGACATGCCAGTCAAATCCAAGACCAATGAGACGCCGCCACATGTACAAATGATGTGGAAATCTCATTCAAATTCAAGATCCAGTCAAAAGTCGTCAAGTGTCAAAGTGACATGTTTCGGCCAATCATAAGCAACTAGGCCTACCACCTACAACTATAAATAAGGGGTAATATGACACGCTAATAAGGGGATTCGGCAAGTATTGGAGGAAGCTTCTGCATTGACTACACAACTCTTCAACGAATCGACTAACGGAGTTCTACCCGAAGGTCCACTCGACAAGACGAAGTCCTGTCAGACAATTCCCGGAGATACAAACGCATTTCTAGGAGGCTCAAATCATCCTACATTCGAGAATCACGCTGCGAAGGCCCTCGAATCACGAAAAAACTTAGGAGAGAAGAATCGAGAGAATAACGGAATTGTACCCGTAAAATTCATTTATATAAAATATTTTTTTTATTTATATTTTTGCTTGCAGTTAATTTTCGCATAAATGTAAATTTGTTGCTAACAATGTCTTTTATGTAATTTTCAAATAATACATGTTACTCTTCTTGTCTAAACTTTTGTGACATTGATAACCAATTATATTTTTACAATAATTTAAATTATTAATTATTGAGATTTATAATACCTTTTCTGTATGTCAATTTAAGTGACAATGATATGATTTCGAGAGACAATCAAATATTTTATATTTTTTACTTTGTTAAGTATTGTGATTAATATATTTTTACGTATTTTTTTGGAATACAAAACAAATTATTTTTCTTTAGATATTTTAAGTTGTTAACTATCATAATTTATATTTTTTTATGTAATTTTCAAATAATATATGTTACTCTCATTGTCCAAACTTTTGTGGCATTGATAGATAATTATATATATTTTTTAATAATTTAATTTTTTTATTATTGTAATTTATATTATTTTTTTCCTTATACTAATTTAAGCGGCACAATGCTTAGATGATCATAATAATTAATTAGGAATGATATAATAAATTTATGATTGAAGTAAAAAAGACATACTTAAATGATTTATAATAACTAATTAGAATTAAGATTGCAAAATTACTATAAAAAAAAAAAAGTTGTGAAAGAAAACTTATCAAAGCAACGAATGCTCAACAATACATCACCTACAAGGCTATGACGTTCCTTTTAATTGATTTAATGAACATTAGTATTATTTAATGTGAATGAGTTAAATCTTTTATTTATTGAGTGGTCTAAAATAGGAAGACAGCTGGATAAGATATTAGGCTGCATCTTTCTAGTCCTATATATATCACCTGGCTCAGACAGATCAAAGAAATATAGTACTCAACAATGCAGCTAAGTAAGTATTTGAGGCACAAAACACTCAAAAAAAATAAAAAAAAATGGTGAAGAAACCAAAATGTTGCCTTTATCTGCATTTGCACCTGCACCTGTTGTATCTCTGCACTCCCCCTCTTGTTTTTTCTATGGTTCTTTTATATTCTCAGTATTTAAATTTAT
>NW_025820064.1:0-1106 GCF_002878395.1 Capsicum annuum
AAAAAAAGAGCAAAATGGATGAGTTGACCACTATTGTGACGAAAGAGGAAAAAGAAGAAGAAAAGAAGGATGAAGAAGAAGAAATGGAAGAAGATAAGAGCCAAGAAGAAAGTGCAAAAGAAGCAACTGCAGTAGAAGAAGAAAATGTTGAAAAAGAATCAGCAACAGTTGAAGAAGAAGGCAAGGAAAATAAAGGAGCTATAGTTGAAGAAGGAAAAGAAAAAGAAGAAGCTGAAAAAATAGGAGCAGCAACTGATGATGAAAAAGAAACTGACAAAGAAATTGATAAAGCTATAACGGGTGAAGAAAAAGAAAAAACTGAGGAAGAAAAGGAAGGTGAGAAAGAAGCATCTTTTGAAGGAGAAGTAAAAAAGAAACTGAGGAATAAAAATAAGGTGAGAAAAAAGCAGCAGTTGAAGGTGAAGGGAAAAAAGAAGCTGAGGAAGAAAAACAATATGGGTTCATGGATATCGTTGATGAAATCAATAACACCTATGTCGATAAGGAGGAAAATAGTAAAAAAGACCTTTGAATGCTATTATTGTTAATAATTTGAATGATCTATTGGTAGGATATTTGAAACATTCTTTTATTTCATAGAATATTTATTTAATATTTCGTATACTTCTTTCATAGTCTACCATTACCATACTGCTTCATTTTAAGTTGATTGTTTATTGATCGACTATGATTCTATCAAAAACAATGTTAACATTGTAGAAAAATAGAAGTATTATTATTTATAAAATATCACTACATCCATGTTACACTTTTCCAAAGAACGAATACTAGCATTATAGCACATAACAACATTTTTAGGCCATTATCCCTTTGTTCGGCAAAAATTAATTTTTGTTTTAGTTGATCTCTCTTTATTTGTGTGTCATGCAGCAATACTTTAAGGTGATCCCTTTGTTCTTCATCTTCTTTGAACAAATTCATAAGAAAATCTATATTTTTTTAGCATTCTCAGAGCCTTTGTAGTAGATTAAATTTTGTCAAGCCACGAAAATTTGATGTCTTGGGTCCCGGACTCAACGTTGATGGACTGCTTGGAGGTAATAGCTCATCAAGCCATTTAAAAAATGAGCATACGCCATTATCCT
>NW_025820065.1:0-1854 GCF_002878395.1 Capsicum annuum
AAGAGTCAACAAGTGTAGTTTGTAGTAGAGTTGAAGAGTCAATAGTTTGTTACTAGAAATTTAGAGTTGCAATTCAGACAGATTATAGGAGCACAAAATACAAGACCTTAAGGAGCCTTACCAAGCGATACAGAGGCAAATCCAAAATAGGTAAATATAGTTACAACAAGGAGTGAGTTGCAGTTAAAGGAGGTGGTACCTGAGCAGGTTAGTACCAAAACCAAAGACGATGATCTTAAGGCTAATGAGGAGAAGGGGGTCAAGGAAAAAGCTACAAGTAATCAAACTTATATGAAAAAAAGACTGTACCTGTACCATTCCCTCCAAGACAAAGAAAGTATCAAGAGGAGCTAGTTACAAGAAATTTTTGGATATTTTAAAGCAAGTTCAAGTAAATCTTCCTCTGGCTGATATTCTACAGAGTGTTCCAAAATATGCAAAATACCTAAAGGATATAGTGGCGAATAAGAATCGGTTGAAAGAGTATGCTACAGTTGCACTTACTGAGGAGTGCACATCCAAGATTAAAAACAAACTGCCCACAAAGCCGAAGGATCTAGGTAATTTAACCTTGTAGATCACTATTGGGCAGACCATCAGTTCTTGTGGATTATGTGACTTGGGAGCTAGAATCAATCTTATGCCTATATCTTGGTACCGGAAGATGGGTCTTGTAAGTCCCAAACCCACTACTATTTTTTTGTAGTTGGCAGATAGGTCCCTTGCTAAGCTGGATCATATTATTTAGGATGTTTTGGTATAGGTGGGATCACTAATCTTTCTGGTGGACTTTGTAATTCTTGACCTTGAAGCTGATCCAATTATCCCATTTATTTTAGGGTGGCCTTTCATTGAAATAGGACAGTCATTAATTGATGTAGTAGCAGGAAAGATGATAATGAGAGCGCATGACAAAGTAGAGGTTTTTGATGTGTACAAGGCACTAAAATTTCCATCTATATATGAGAAGTTGTCTGCTATATCCATTGTTAGATAATCCATTAGAGCGAGCTTTGGTGGGTCGTGATCTTTATGGAGATGTGGAGGCATTAACATTAATTCAAGTCATGAATTCAATAATTATTGAATGAGAAAATTACCTTTTGAGCCTTTGAATTGGCCAATTAGACCATCTCTCAAAGCTTCAATTGATGAAGCTTCAAATTAGAGCTTAAGTTTTTCCTTCTCACTTGTAATATGTTTACCTTTGTGATAATGATACTTTGCCTGTTATTTTGTCTATAGATTTATCTGATGTATAGGTAAGGAAAGATATAACAGTTTTGAAAAGAAGAAAGAAGGCAACTGGTTGGCAAATGTCTGACATTACAAGGCTTAATCTAGCTTTTTTCATGAACAATATATACATCGAAGAGGGTTTCAAACCAAGAGCACAACAATAGGGAAGATTGAATCTGATGATGAAGGACGTGGTGCAAAAAGAGGTAATCAAGTAGCTCGATAATGGGATTGGTTATCCAATTTTAGATAGCAAGTAGGTAAGCCCAATACACTGTGTTCCAAAGAAAGATGGGATGACTGTGGTTACCAATGAAGCTAATGAGATAATTCCCACTTGTATGGTGACTGGATGGAGGATCTGTTTTGACTATCGCATGCTGAATAAAACCACAAGAAAGGACCACTACCCTATCTGGTTCATTGATCATATGTTGGATAAGTTGGCAGGGTAGGAGTACGACTATTTTCTTGATAGTTACTAGAGTTATAATCATATTACCATTGTGCTCAAAAATCAAAAGAAGACTATGTTTACTTGTCCGTATGGCAGACATGCATTCAGATATATGCCATATGGCCTCTGTAATGCACCTGCAACAATTTAGAGATGCA
>NW_025820066.1:0-1014 GCF_002878395.1 Capsicum annuum
TCATCCTTTTAGTGGATCTTCACTATATAATTGTTCTAATTTTTTATGAATTATTTCTATCTTATTTATTAAAAATATAGTTATTTCCTTTTTATTTATTGAAAATACGACCATTTCTATTGTATCTTCAGTATTTTTTATATTTTCTAATTTTTTGTGTAATTTTTCCCCTTCCTTCTATCCAATCAGTTTTCTTTCTTATTTTATTAGTAACTCTTTTTGCTCTTACTTTCTATTTACATGGTGTTGTAAACCACCAATCCATTCTAGTTATTATATGTGGGTATAGTTTATCTAAAAACGACATTCTTAAAAGTATATCTGTTGATGTTAGCTCATAATTATAGATTTCTTCTATTTTTAATATTTTGTCTCATACTTGTGTTTTTACATTCTTAGCTTTATAAGTAATTAAGTTTCCTTCGTTATTAAATCCTTTAACTATTATTGGTGTTTTAAATTTATCCCATTTACTTTCTGATAAACAATTATATCTACATAAATTAGCTTCTGATCTTGTATCTATCATAGGCATATAATATGTATTGTAATACCCTTTTACTACTATCTTCATTAATACATATATTTTCATATCATGTTAAAGCTCTTCTTAAAAATAATTTCTCTCTGTTATATGTTATAGATAATTGTGTATGCTATATATTATATGGTTTTACTTGTTCTAGCCATTTTATTCCTAATATTATGACTGCTTTTTGCATTTCTTCCTTTATTTCAAATTCTATTTTTATTTTTCTAACTCCTATTGTTATTTTTTTTTCTGCTATATTTTTAGTGTTTATTAAGCTTCTTGGTAGATCTGGGCATATATTATTGTCAGATTTTATTTTTTCATTTTTTACTAGATATCTTGCTATATAATTTTCTTCTTGTCCTGTATTTAAGAGTATTAAATATTTCTTTTCATTTATTGTTCCTGTTATGTAATATTGGTTTAAATTAGTTGTTGAACTTGTTTATAACTTATTCTTTATGATGAATTTGATGATTCTG
>NW_025820067.1:0-3652 GCF_002878395.1 Capsicum annuum
AACCACAAAGGAATAATAATTGTCTTCGAATACTAATAAAGACATAAGTAGTATAGAAAGATAGAGGTGAACTTCGGACACATGAATGTCCAACCGCTACCTTGGAAGCTCCAACAATCGCCCGAATTAAGTAAGCTGAGGCGCACTCGAGCTAGGACCTGCACCGAAAGGGCGCAGTAGGCATGAGTACAGTCCACTTGTACTTAGTAGGTATCATAGGCCGACCAAGCAAAGTGGTAAATAAAGAATACAAAATATACACTAAGGGCACGTCACCTGCAATCAGATAATGTCCCACAAGGTTAGCCCATACCACTTGCACTAACAGTTCTAGTATATCTCATATATATTACAAAAACACATCAAGATATGAAATACAAGTATACATTATGTCACATATAATATAACAAGAAAGAACATGTAGATACAAGATCATCAAATACAAGTAAATGAAAGTAAGTCAAACACATAGATGACAAGTCAATAAGGCAATACAACGCAACATAAACTCAATAAAGTAAGTGCAATGTATATGATAATGATGATGATGATGATGATGCACAAGGTTGTTGCACAACCTCCAGGATAGTCACACAATCCCCGTATACACCTACGGAGCTAAAGCTTCCCGACGTAGGACCCATGGGGGGTTTGTTAACCCATATACAATGCACATATCTCATATCTCCTTTTCGGCATATCCCTCGAAAAGGGTTTTGTAAGGTGTTACAATATTTTTAAAAAGGTGTTGCTAGTGTTTCTCAGATGTTGCCACGGTGGTACCAATGTTTCATGAATGAGTATGATATGAAGATGTAATGCTCACAACCAATCACAATAAGTATTTTCACAACCAACCACATGATATATTTCCACAACCAACCACAATGATACATTTCCACAACCACATGAGCCAATATTCACTCGTTATTTTCGTTTCATCCATGAATTTTTACATGTCTCATATGCCAGTAAAGTATGAATATAATCACAATAAATCTATGGTACCACATTAAACAATACAATACAATTACTCACATGTATTCAAGGCTATCAATGTCACATAGGACCCTACACGGTTAAACATATCACATAATATTTCAATTTCGACAATTGCATCACATATAGGCCCCCACACGGGTACAACACGTAGATAGCCATTTTTCATGATTAGTTCTCACCCTTAACATGTATTTTGTACCATCATTTACTACCCATCCCAGTCTGAAGAGTTAAGCCATAACCTACCTCGAAAGCCGAAATCGATCCGCTACACTTGAATCACGACTTTACTTTTTACAAATAATCTCGAACTCTACTAAAAACATCAAATATGAAATCTACGCATCAAAATAAAATCAACGACATTCATATTGACTACTTTTGGTTCGGGCTCAAAATGGACCCCCAAAATAGGTTTCCAAAAAAGAAGCGCAAAATTGAAACTTTACTTCAAAAATATGTTTCCCATATTTTTAGGAAGCTACATCTGAAAACCCAAGTTAAATCGAGTGAAAAACGGGGTTCAAATTGAAGAAAAACTATTTTTGAGCTTTATTGGGTAAAATCTTTGAAATCCGGGTTAAAATCAAGAATCGGAGTTGTTTTGAAGGTTAAATTGATGAAAAACTAGTAATTATAAAATAAAAATATTATTCAAGTGAAAGGGGATGAAATTTGGGTTTAAATCATGCCCTAAGATTTTTGGAGTTTTGAGAAATTTATCAAGAAATTTCTAAGAAAAGGGTGAATTCTTACCTTAAATCCGTAATTAAAATCAAGAATAGGTGTTAATCTAGCTTCCCAAGCTCTTACAAACTTCACTTTTAAGATCCCAAAATATTTAGGGTGTAACTCTCAAGAGACAAGATGAAAAATGAGTAAAATGGGCCAAAAATGTGAAAAGGTTGCTTATATTGCAGATTTTTCTGGTTTTTGCATCAGATTTTTCCTTCAAATTCACCCCGGACTTTGACGGGGTGTCCGGGATTCATTCGGAGTCTGATTTATGCGAACAAACTATGCAACCATACTAAATTTGACGTTCCAGATGCGATGACGATATCAGATTTTTCAGAAAAACTCATTTTTATAAAATTGACCCTCGAAACCCGAAATCATAATTTTTCAAATCGAGGGTCGAAATGAGATTTAAAAGCTGTAAAATCATAACAAACATGCTAACACACTAGAATCGACATTCCGGATCTACTGGAGAAGTCAGATTTTCCATCCGAGGTCATTTCAATCAAATGTGGGTCTCACACCCATATTTTCAATTTTCTAACTTTCCAATCAATAGGTTGAAATGAGCTCGGATGAACCAGGACCCGAACCAAAGGTCTACCTAGCCTAAAATCGATATTCCAGAGCTGCTGGCATAGTCCGTTCGGTCATCCATCGTACGGATCAAAATATAACCACATAAGTCCAAAATAAGGCTCTCGAAGCCATCAAAAACCACAATATTGCATAAATAATACCAAAATGCATCAAAAATTATGTCAACCACTTACAAACCCTAGAAATGCCATAATGCAACTAAGGGGAGGTGTAAAACAGTTAAATCACACAAAATCACAAATTTCACATATTTCATCAAATTTTTAGGTCGTTATATGGTCAGACAGAGCGGACTGTACAGGTTTTAGAGGATAGGATTTGTGCATGCGTGATGGATTTTAGTGGCCAGTAGGAGCAACATTTGACTTTAGCAGAGTTTGCATATAGTAATAGCTACCATTCCAGTATTGATATAGCTCATTTTGAGGCATTGTATGGTAGGCGTTGTCGCTCCCCAGTAGGTTGGTTTGATGTTTCTGAGGTGAGACCTCGTGGTACGAACTAATTTTGTGAGTCTTTGTATAGGGTCCGAATCATTCAGGATAGACTTAGAGCGGCTCAGAGTAGGCAGAAGTGTTAGTTTGATCGTAGACTTCATTCCTTGAGATTTGGTGTTGGTGATCGTGTTTTCCCTTCGAGTTTCAACAATGAAGGGTGTGATGAGGTTTAGGAAGAGAGGCAAGCTTAGTTGAGTATATTGGTCCACTTGAGATTCTTCAGACTATTGGTGATGTGGTTTATGAGTTAGCTTAGCCCCTTGATCTATCAGCTGTTCATCCAGTTTTTCATGTTTCAATGCTTTGTAGCTATATTCTTGATGAGTCTCATGTCATTCGTTGGGAGTCAATTCAGTTAGATGAGTGGTTGTCCTTTGTTGAGGAGCCAGTTTTCATTTTTGGCTAGGGATGTTAGGCGGTTCCGCTCTAGAGTGATCCTTGTGGTTAAGGTTCAGTGGTGACATCGACCTGTAGATGAAGCTACTTGAGAGGTCGAGTCTGATATGCGTAGTCCTTATCCCCAGCTCTTTGTTGATTCAAGTATTTCTTTTGCCTTAGTTTGAGGACGAACTAGATTTTTAGTGGTGGATGATGTAACGACATGAAAATTTGATGAAATATGTAAAATTTGTGATTTTGTGTGATTTAACTATTTTACACCTCCCCGTAGTTGCATTATGGTAATTTTGGTGTGTGGGAGTGGTTGACGTGATTTTTGATGCATTTTGATATCATTTATGCTATATTGTGATTTTTTCCGGCTTCGAGAGCCTTATTTTGGCTAATGTGGATATATTTTGATTCGTGCAACG
>NW_025820068.1:0-1600 GCF_002878395.1 Capsicum annuum
ATTTATTTTTGTAGTTAGGTTCTAGTTCAAAGAAGGTGGAATCGATACATCCAGCCAAGTGCTCCTAATGACATTTTTTGAAGGGCTATCATAATTGTGATAAGTCATCAGCTCTGTCGTTAGAAACAACAGCTCTGAGGCAAGTTTTGTTAAGGCTGACGACATTTGTGATAAGCTATCAAAATTGTGACGGTTTATCAGAAATGTCATCACGAAAAGCCCAACATTAGCTGAAATTGTGGTCCAAATTAAAAAGACCCAACCCAGCCCACAGCTTGGCCTTTTCACCTTCCCGCTTAGTTTTTACTACCTTTAAGTTATTCTCTTTCCATCTTTGGTCTATTTTATTCCCTTTTCAAAGTCTCTCCAACTAAAACAAAAGAAAGTTTCCTTGTATGTGTGGGTTTGCAATCAAAATCAAGAATCTCTCTTTATTTCTTCTTGCTCGTGTAACCACATTAAAGGCCCCCATCAGGTCTTGAAATGGAACCCAAAGGAAAGAACTCAAAATCTACAAATAAAGTGACCAAGGGAAGTGTACCTCGGAGACTCTTCAATGAAGAGTCTGATTATGAAGAGGAAGAGCCTCTACTCAGGAAGCAAAAAGAGAAGCAAAGCACTAAAAAGACTCTATCACCCTCACCAGTTGAGGTGGAAGAGAGTGAAGAAAGTGACTCTGAGCCAACAATATCTGAGCATACAACTTCTGAGGAGATGGTCTCTGAGCAATAAGACTCTGAACATGCTAAATCGGAAGAGCATGATTCAGATCATCCTGATTTTGAGGGGTATGAATCTGAGGGACCATCAACTGAGTCCCCTTTTTCTGAGCCACAAGATTATAAAGACTCTCCAATTGGGGAACTATGGTCAAATGCAAGAATCCTAAAGTCCGAGATGGCACTAGATGGAAGATTCCCAAAGCTCAGAAAATCTTCTTTGATGGGATTTGCAGAACCAACAGAAGAGCTGTCAGTAGGACAATCTTTGTGGAGAAGAGAATCATCACTAAGGGGTTGAGCAGGTACCCGGAGGTGAAGCAAAAATTTCATGGCTATGATTTGGGATGGACTACACAAGGAGGAAATTCATTTTTCCCTACACTAGTTAAGGAGTTCTATGAAAACTAGCAAGCTCGCTTGGAAAACATGTGTAGAGAAGGAGAGAAAGCAGCTGACCAACCTTTGTTGGATAATGTTCCAATACGGGATGTAATGGTGGATGTTTATAAATTAACAATCAACAGGTTCCTTCATGGCTCGAACTTCACTCCTCAGGCTATTTCACCTACTTTCTATGCCCAGTTGAAGTATCAGGAAAATCAGCGGAATTGGTTAGCCACACTCATAGCCAATAGAGAACTGGAATGGCTAACAAATCTGGGTAAAGGATCTTCAAGGCCTCCCTAATTTCAGAGGCACGAGTTTCGTAGGCTACTGTACATATGTGGTTGATGCCTACAGATGGTGATAATATTCTCGAGGATGACATAGCAATATTAGTCGCAAGTTTTATGGCTAACCTCAAATTAAACTTTGGAGAGATTATCACCGAAGAGATAAAAATTTGGGTCTCAAGGTCTGATATAGAATATCCCTTC
>NW_025820069.1:0-1316 GCF_002878395.1 Capsicum annuum
CATTGCTGTCAATTTATCTTTTAATTTTAATTCTTCTTTTTCTAACATTAGATATAAATGTTCACCTATTTTCTTATATCTTCTTCCTAGATTAGAAAATACTATTTTTATTTTTAATCCTTCATGATTTTCATGTATTTTTTCATCTATTATAAATTCTTCTTTGTTCATTTTATTGTGAATATTTCATGTTGATATATATATTCTAAACTATCTATTTGTGATTCTAATTTTGATATTTCATTTTTTTGTGTATTTATTGAATTTTCACTAATTCCAACAAATATATTATAATGCAATCTTTCTATTCTTATTTTTAATTCTTTACGCTTTTCAGAAATAATTTGTTTTAATTCTTTGTATTTCTGCACTTTATTCATTTAAACCATATTTATAATATCTTGGTGGATATCTAAATCTTATTTTATCATAATTAGGTGGTATGTGTCTCATTCTTCTAGATTTTAAATGGATTATTAATTTTGCTTCAATACTAGATATTAAGGTAATTAGGTAGGCTAATCTTTGTGGGTTTTCTTTTATTTTATTTAAACTCATATACTCTAAATAATTACTAATTAAAGATTCTTTAATTTTTCTAAAAGCTTCTCTATTTTTAAATGGTCTTCTCATAATTAATTCGATAAACATAGATAAAATTCTAACATATCTAACATATATCTTACTGCTCTACTTTTTAAATTACTCGGCTCTGATACCATTTGTAGGGGGGTGCGGATATAGGTGATTAAATAGATTCATTATAGGTAATTTATTAAAATAGAATTTTCTTATCTCTTTACTTTCTTCTATACTATATGCTCCTTTATAATAATATTATTTAAATACGCAAGTATATTCATCTATATAACACATATTACATATTGCTAATTTTAACATTATTATTTCTTATATTTCTTATGTCTTTTTCTTTTATTATAATATCTTTCTTCACATCCAAATTGGTGTGCTATTTTATTTTTGCAACATGCTAAATTTATGATTATGAATAGCTAAATTCATAATTCCCAACAATCATGATATGATAAAATAAATTCATATTAGTTACTTTATAGTAGAATTATTCGAAGAATAATATGTTAAGAAGTTTATTAGCAAAATGGAAACGGAAAAAAATCCTTAACCATTTTCAAGCAAATAATTCACCTAACAAACATATTCATAACACAAAAATCACCATTAAAGTCCTTATACTTAATCATTTTCAAAGTGACTAAGTAACTTACCAACTCAAATTCAAATCAAAAATATCATCTTCAAAATCCCTATACTTAACCATTTTCTAGTGACTTAGT
>NW_025820070.1:0-2286 GCF_002878395.1 Capsicum annuum
TGACTCTGAGTTTAAGTTTTAAAATCCTTTTTTGAAATATTTTGTCTTGTCACTTTCACATTTGAAAACCCTTTCAAACTTAAAACCAATCTTTTTTGGTAAAAAGGGGTATAACACAGGTAATCTATGCCAATTCTGAAGTCCTCCTCCAATACTTGTAACTCTCTGAGAGTACACCCTAGACATCACACGGTGCTTACGGTCCTATGAGATCAAAAGCTAACCCATGAGCTGGTACCTATTATGAGCATTGAATAAAACTGATAACAACATATGCGGAATTTCAACTGAAATGCCATAAGTTTTTTATCAACTAAAAACAATACTAAAATAATGGTTTAAAAAAGTTTTCAAACAAGCTGAAAATGCGGATAAAACATCTGACAATCACAAATGAAAATTGACCAACTATCTGTAATAGTCTGAAAGCCTCTAACTGTCCGACAACGAGTTGACGGGACAAGCCCCCAACTAACTCTGACTAACTAAATAACTGAACCCCTGACAAAACTTGAAAGAGGAATAACTCATCCTTGAAAGAAGAGGACTCACCACGATTGTTGATGCTAATGCGATAGAAGATCTAAGGACGATCGGGGATTCGAGCGTCTGAACCTATGATATAAAACATTATAGCACAAGAAAATGAGTATGCGGTTAGTATGTTTGAATGTACTGGTATGCTAAATGAGGTCAGGATAATATACATGTAATAATAATAACTGGCTGAATAACATAAGGTAACTGTATGAGAGTACATGTAAAGTAGAGATACTGAACATACAAGACCAAACATATATCGTGTATTTGAAATAGTCTGGAAATGAAGTATTGAATTCTAATAACTGAAAGCTATGGTCGAGCAAAAGAACTGAACTAAGTTCTGAACTGAATATTGAAACTGAAACTATGGGAGCTTTCATCTAACCAACATGCCCCAATGTAAACTGGTTGGGGTCTAACCTGTAACCCCAGATAGAAGGGTGTTAGCACCGTGCCACGAGTTACTAAATATGGTTGGGTCAACCCCAATCTGGCAAGAAGACTCAAGGGATGTAAATATGTATGTCAACCCTAGAATGGCAGGAAGACATATCAACCTACGCTGGCTACGTAGTCCTATAACTCAGGGATTGCTACTAAGGGTCAAACCCTAAGTTGGATGGAATGCCCCCATCCTTGGGTTTGCTCGGTGTTGAATCCTACTCCCAACTAAATAGAAACTGATCACTAGACTGTATTAAGCTTTACTGAACTCATATTGATTCTGTTAACTGAACGAATACTACTATTTGGTACACTACGAGAATCATTCTATTGCGACTAAAACTAAGTACACAGCTAATTTTGGGTATTTAATACCCTGAGGACTTGATAACAGTTATAATGGGACCACATCACAGCTTTAAAAGCATGAAAAATAGATCACCACGCCCAATTCATTCACATAGACATTTTGTCAAATTCTTGGGGAGCACAATTATTATACATGAGAATGAACTACATATGAATATCATGACTACCACATTCAACTTATAGTTTAGGGGTTTGACATAAGAGGTTACATCAATCCACATACATACTAGTTTATTTACATGAAATATTATATATTTCTTGGTTAGAAACCCAACAAAAATACATACATGAAAAAAATTTCAATTCATAACATATGGAACATAAATTAAGTTTTATAAAAGGATTCTTGAACTCCAAGGATGGAAGGAACCCGAGGATGAACATCTAACATACCTTGGTTGTTGAATTTATGAGGGTTGTTGTCGATTAATTGAAGCTTAAACTTGAATTTAATGACCCTAGGGTTTTGTTATTGAGAGGATTTGTGAAAAAGATGGGTAATTATGCTATTTGGGGCATAAATCCCATGTTATGGACCTATTTGGTAAAGGGAAAATGACCCATTTACCCTTAAAAATATGGAACAAAACTGATGAAAATAGATGGACCAGACTGGCTAGGGCCCCACAGGCTCTTGCGTGCCGCTCTAAGCAAGGCACCATGGGCTCAATCACAGTCTCCTCCCAGAATCGTGTTGGGCAGGGCACCGCAGGCTAATCGCCCTGTACCACTTCTTTGGAGTTTCAAACACACCCTTACGCTTGTTCAAATATTCCAAAACTCACCCGAGATGTACTATTGACTTCCCTGATCATGAATCAACTTAAAAACTAACTTTTCAATGTTGGGAAGGTCAAAAATAAATTCATCAAAGTTTGAGGGCTTTAGAAATGACTAAGTTCTAACACTTAGTAAAATATTCTAAGTCTT
>NW_025820071.1:0-1867 GCF_002878395.1 Capsicum annuum
CCAATCCTATTCATAATTTTATAAGTACTTATGTAACAAAGACTGAGATTTTCATTCTTCCAAAACTTCATGACTTTTTTCATAGGTGAGACTTTAAAAAATATCCAATCACCAATCTCAAACTTTAACTCCCTTCTTCTTACATCATCATAGGACTTTTGGCGACTTTGGGCGGTCTTAAGCCTCTCTTTAATGACCTTTACCTTATTCCTTTCTTGATGCATATGATTGGGTTCAGACTAATAGGTTTCTCCTACCTCATACCACCCTATTAGTGAACTACACCTTCTACCATAAAATGCCTCAAAAGGAGCCATTTGATTGCGAGAGTGATAACTGTTGTATTAGGTAAACTATTTATATGGCAAGTGATCTACCCAACTACCTTTAAAATCAATCATGTGGGATCTTAGCATGTCCTCTAAAGTTTGAATAGTATATTTTATTTGCCTCACTGAAATGATCTACAGAATATGATGAAAATTGCATACCTCGATAAGGTATAATGGACACCAGTGCTCCGTGCAATTGAACTATCTCCTGACTGTAAAGTTTTCGCATAATCTCTCCCGAATAATTAGTCCTCAGAAGTAGAAAGTGAGCAGACTTGATTATTCTACAAATAATGGCCCAAATAGAATCAACTAATTTTGGGACTGCGAAAGACTATTAATAAAGTACATATTAATAATCTCCCACTTCCAAAGCTATTTCCTATAAAGTATTGCCCGGCCTCAAGTGTTCAACCTTAACTTGCTTATAGTTTAAACACTTAACTAAAAAACTACCAGTGTCTCTCTTCATGGTATTCCACCATATGGTCATATTTTTTTAGAACCGGGGTGGACAATATACGTGGAAACAATAAATTCGGTAAATATTGTCTCTTTCAACCCATCAACATCTAAAAAACTCAAACTCCATTGATACCTTACAATTCCATCTTCCTGATTTCGAAAGACATAACCTTTTGCTGGCCACATCCTTTTTCAATTGTGTCAATATGGAATCATTAGATTTTTTCTCCTTAACTTTGACAGATAAGAATGATTAAGCCACCTCGTGAATGACCAATAAAAAAGATGGGGTGCAGCACGATCCCTAGTGCGGGGAGGTATCCATACAACACGATTCGTAACGCGGGGATGCACCTCATGGCATAATAACTGGCATGGGATAGCTTCCTCCCAACATGAGGACGTCACATGGGTGAGGACATATCTTTATGTGGTGTCCCACAGGGTTTGAGGCTATTGCTTGGGGTCCCCCTCACGTCGCATGGGTTATTTTTCCATTCAAAATCACCCCAACCTATCTGAACCCATCCTAAGGTTGTTTATCCTTGATCTAGGGGTCTTGTGGGCTTATTTTAATCTCAATGTACATGTCCAAAAAGTATAGGGTGCTACATTATCCCCTTAGGATCATTCATCCCTGAATTATGGCCT
The DNA here is from genome assembly GCF_002878395.1 of Capsicum annuum. Lineage (NCBI taxonomy): Eukaryota > Viridiplantae > Streptophyta > Magnoliopsida > Solanales > Solanaceae > Capsicum > Capsicum annuum. The sequence goes on from NW_025820071.1 coordinate 1,449, forward strand.
GGGATGTGGTAAGAATGATTTAAAGAAGTATGTGGAACAAAATGAGTTAGATAGGAGTAGTACCTTCTATGACATCATTTGGATATTTGAATAGCTACGTATATCTAGCCCATATATCGTCTTCTGACTCCGAAGTCAGTTCTTCATTCTCTTGATTTATCCATAATACCCTGACCGAAACTATCTTTTTGCTCTATAATTTCTAACTTGCCTATCCAAAATTGCTATGGCAACCTCTTTATATAATAAAGTATATTTCACCCCAATCTCCTCAATAGGAAAGACAAGATAATGATCTCCAACACATTTCTTAAGCATGGACACATGGAATATGGGATGGAATTAAGCCAAGCTCGCAGGTAAATCCAACTTATATGCAACACTACCAATCCTATTCATAATTTTATAAGTACTTATGT
>NW_025820072.1:0-1082 GCF_002878395.1 Capsicum annuum
TTCAGCTTTTATTTCATTACTTTGGTTACTTATTACAATCCCCCTTTCTTACGAGACTTGCACCAAAAGTCTAATAATTTCACTTACTTGTTGACCAAGCTATTCTCTGTGGGATCGATACCCAACCCAGTTGGGTTCTATATTTGCTAACGACCGCTTTACACTCCCACGAGAGCTGTAGATTGAGCGTTATCAATGGCTCTGCATTGCTACAATCTATGCTTGTAAGGCAGTGAACTGATCAACCTCCAAAACTCCTGTAACTTTCTTAGGAGCATTCCTCGAGTCTGCATACCAATCCATATTTCCTTGTGTAATTCAATTCAGCAAGGTATACAATTCTTCATATGTTTTCTCCAAAGCTTGACTCCCTACTGCTGAATCCAAGAAAATCTTTGTATTAGACTTAAGGACTTCTATAAATGTATGCACCAAAACATCATTCGATTGGTGGTGATGAGGACAACTTCTGAGCATGCCCTTAAATCTCTCCTAAGCTTGGTAGAGAGTTTCTCCATCTTTCTGTCTGAAACTCAATATCTCACTCCTTAATTGAGCTATTTTTTTAGATGTAAAAAATCGAATGAGAAACCTTCGAGCACATTCTTCCCATGTAGTGATGGATTGGTATGGTTCAGCAAGTAGCCATCTCTTTACTTCCCCCAGTAGATAAAAGGGAAAGAGTGTCAATCTGACATAATCAGCACTCACATCTTTAGGAATATATGTGTCTCTTAACTCCAGGAAGGTTCGTAAGTGCTGCTGCAAATCCTTGTGTGAAAGTCCCTGAAATTCTCCCATAGATTTCAATAATTCCACCATATTTGGTTTCAATTCCCATCGACCTCCTTGTTCAGGCTTTAGGATACTTTTAGTCACAAGGTGTGTAAGTGGGATTACCACTTCATGAACAGGTCTTGCGACTAGTTGAACAAAAACAGCTGGAGCTGGAACATTTCCAATACTTGGATCAACAACTATAGGATTGAGTCTTTCTGCCATCGATCCCTGTTGATTGTAGTATTGAGCGCTTCGTCTCTGATGAAAAATCACTTATGATTCTTCAAAGGGCTCTACTAACT
>NW_025820073.1:0-1681 GCF_002878395.1 Capsicum annuum
ATATATATATATATATATATATATATATATATATATACTTGAAACACGATTATAAATCAAGGTTAGGGGAAAGGCCTCAAGACCAAATCAATTATACCATTTAAGCATTCATAAAGCAAAGTTGTAATGTAAATTCCAAAACCCCTTTGTAAATTCTTGATTTCTAAACTTCAAATCATAATCAAAATGTTTTCAACTAGACCATATAATTTTAGGTAAACCCCATATACCTTAGATTAATTAGTTTAAAGAGAAGAACTCGAATCTCGATTTGTTCCTCGAAAATCTTGAACTTAGAGATTTGTTCTTGATTCCTTGTTCTTGAGAAAAATCCTAATTTTGATGTTATGGATGAATGAGGAGTTACGTCCATTGATTTGAAGTAATTAAGTGTTAAAAGGGGTGAAAAAGACCCAAAAATCTCTTTTAAAATGGCTTTAAATCACTAAACGGGGGTGCGGGGCAGTTTGGGGGACGAACCGTCACCCTGGAGACAGACCGTCCCTCAAACCATCACTTTATGGCTAGAAAATGGGATTACTACCTTGGTTGTGACAGTTTGGGTGATGGTACGTCGCTGGCACGACAGTCCGTCGGCCTTCCCGTCGCACTTTGGCAGTTCAGATAGCTCACCGTAAAATGGCCATAACTTTTTACCCTGATATCGGATTTAGCCAAAATTGATAGAGTTGGAAAGAGGACTAAAATACCTTTAATTTAATATATAATAGAACCTCTAATTCGATATATACAAAAATTTATGGTCAATTGAAGTTGACCCAAGTTTAAACGCTCACCAAAACTCAATCTATAGAAAGGGTTTCAACTCGTCCTTGAGTTAAGGGACCTCTATGATCTTAATTCATGTTCATATAGATTCCCACACTATATAGTTTATTAACACACTACATTCACATTGGATTTATGGATTTTGGGTCCTTTACACATAGAAATAACGGTTTACATCCTATCCCAAAATGCGGGGTGTTACAGAAAATCTGCAAAAATATACATGTTATCTGTGTAACCTTCTATATTATGGTTCGGAAGGGAGGCTATTAAATATCAAACCTGATATTTGTGTACTATCTGTTCTTACAACAAATGGTTTTGGTAATAAAAATGCAAAAAACTTTCGTATTCCTCTTATTACCGCTAATAATTCTTTTTCATTTGTTGAATAATTAATCTCTGCTTCGTTAAATGTTCCACTAGTGTACCTATAGATTTTATTTAAATCTATCTGTAATAATTCTCCCCAAGAATTTTTTCTTGCAAATCCTTATTTAATTTGATTTAACTTTAAAATGGTGATGAAGGTTTTTCATTAAAGAAAATAGTATAATAGCTCATTAAGCCATATAAAGGATAGATTCTTGTAATAAAAGAGTTCAATTTTTATACAGATTTTTTTTCTTAGCATGTGAGCTTCATATATCATGTCAATTAGTGTGACATTTGTAATCAAACTTTTCCAAAGATAATATTGCATCTTCAAAATATTTTTGTTAAGAGTTTCTACTGACTTCTTAGATTTTCAATGTCTATATTTGATCTTTTTTAGTTGTGGTTGAACAACTTTCATTATTGAAATATAGAAAATTTCATGATGATGGTTATTCCTTATAGGTACCTAGTATCATATTGTATGTATGAATATGCATAGAACAGATATGAAGAT
>NW_025820074.1:0-1534 GCF_002878395.1 Capsicum annuum
CGTGAGTTCAGATCAAGCCAAAGGTATTATTCTTCCTTAATTCAGTCTTTTTAATCTAAAGTTCATCTATGTATCTATTCTTACATGAGTTCTTGCAATTTTTGAAGTATTCAAGAGTTTAGAAAGATATGGAACCCGCTTAGTAAATTACTTCAGCTATGTGTACTCAGTTTTCTCTGTGCTCTTAGTCTAACTAGCAACATTCGAGGATGAATGTTTCCAAGGGGGAGATATTGTAAGACCCCACAAATTTCCCTAAAAGTCTAAGCCTTTAGAGCGTGTCAAGTGAAGTATAATTCTAACCCTAAAAGATTAAGGAGTGACTTCCAAAGTGATTAGTGTTTAAACCTTGCTTAATTTTCCTAAAAATGACTTTTTATCGTGTGGGAAATTGAATTACATTTCCAATGATACCCATTTCATCAAAATCCAACATCGGAAGAGAAAGATATGGCCATTTTACAGATATTAGTAAAATCACCCAGGAGTGACGGAGAGGGCCGACGAACCGTTGAGCTTGCGACGGATCGTCACCCAAACTGTCACAAAGGAGAGAGTGAGGTCCCATTCTGATTGAGTGCGTTGTTAAGGGTCGATGGGAACCACATCATCACAAGCAATTTAGTGAACTAAGTTCTAGCCCAGATATGACGGGCAGGACCGACGACCGTCGGGCCCTCTATAGACCGTCGCACCCCACCATCCACATCTCGATCAGTAATTTTAAGTTATTTTTAAAAGGAATTTTTGGTATGTTCCCACCCTTTTAACACTCAAATATAGCCCAAAATGAAGGAGATAATTTCAGTTCCTCCAAAAACACCAAGAGCTAAGGTTTTCTTCCCCAAGAACAAACCCAAATTCCTTATCCAAGAAATTCAAGAACTCAATATAGATTTTACAAATTGAGTTAAGATTCAAGGTTCAAAACTCAAAGGCTTCAAGAAACCTCACTCAATAGTTCCAAAAAGAGTCTCAAGCAATTTGTTCACCTACAAGCCATAATCTAAGGTATATGGGGTTTGAACAAGGACACTTCTTTCGTCCTTGTGCCAAAAAGTTGTTTCAATTATGAGAATATATGATTTTCTATGTTTTCTTATGAAATTGAAGTATGGATTTATACCCTATGTTGTTATTCCTTGAGATTTTAATAGTCCCAATGTCTAGAAATTAAAGTACATGAGTATGTTGAGATTTTAATGCAAAATGTTGAAAATTCTAGATTTTCTATATGATTTATGAATCTTTATGACATCTAGTATGCACTTTGATAAGTCTTAACTTGAGATTTGATTATACGTCATTAAGCCCTACTTGATATTTGCAATTTTGTGAACTTTTGTGCTATAAGCACCCATGAATTGAGTACTTTGATATTATTGAGAAAGATTTGGCCTTTCGGTCATAATAGAGTTAAAATCCACATTGATTATCATTTAAGGAAAATAGAAATATGTTTTGGTCTTCAATATAGACCCTTGAATTATTTTGAGGTGGATTTCCTAAGAGTTCTGAGTTGAGTATGGGAGTA
>NW_025820075.1:0-1141 GCF_002878395.1 Capsicum annuum
GTGGAACTTCGTGAATCGGAGAGGAATGAAGAAGTAGAAAAAAAGAGAAAAATGGATGAGTTGACCACTATTGTGGCGAAAGAGGAAAAAGAAGAAGAAAAGAAGGATGAAGAAGAAGAAATGGAAGAAGATAAGAGCCAAGAAGAAAGTGCAAAAGAAGCAACTGCAGTAGAAGAAGAAAATGTTGAAAAAGAATCAGCAATAGTTGAAGAAGAAGGCAAGGAAAATGAAGGAGCTATAGTTGAAGAAGGAAAAGAAAAAGAAGAAGCTGAAAGAATAGGAGTAGCTGATGATGAAAAAGAAACTGACAAAGAAATTGATAAAGCTACAACGGGTGAAGAAAAAGAAAAAACTGAGGAAGAAAAGGAAGGTGAGCAAGAAGCATCTTTCGAAGGTGAAGTAAAAAAAGAAGCTGAGGAATAAAAATAAGGTGAGAAAAAAAGCAGCAGTTGAAGGTGAAGGGAAAAAAGAAGCTGAGGAAGAAAAACAAGATGGGTTCATGGATATCGTTGATGAAATCAACAATACCTATGTCGATAAGGAGGAAAATAGTAAAAAAGACATTTGAATGCTATTATTGTTAATAAGTTGAATGATCTATTGGTAGGATATTTGAAACATTCTTTTATTTCATAGAATATTTATTTAATATTTCGTATACTTCTTTCATAGTCTACCATTACTATACTGCTTCTTTTTAAGTTGATTGTTTATTGATCGACTATGATTGTATCAAAAACAGTGTTAACATTGTAGAAAAATATAAGTATTATTATTTATAAAATATCACTACATCGATGTTACACTTTTCCAAAGAATGAATACTAGCATTATAGCACATAACAACATTTTTAGGCCATTATCCCTTTGTTCGGCAAAAATTAATTTTTGTTTTAGTTGATGCTCTTTATTTGTGTGTCATGCAGCAATAATTTAAGGTGATCCCTTTGTTCTTCGTCTTCTTTGAACAAATTCATAAGAAAATGTATATTTTTTTCGCATTCTCGGAGCCTTTGTAGTAGATTAAATTTTGCCAAGCCACGAAAATTTGATGTCTTGGGTCCCGGACTCAACGTTGATGGACTGCTTGGAGATAATAGCTCATCAAGCCATTTAAAAAATGAGCATACGCCATTATCCT
>NW_025820076.1:0-1188 GCF_002878395.1 Capsicum annuum
ATAAGGAAAGATAATCTTGAAATAATTTTTTAGTACACCTTAATCCCTTGTTTGATTATAAAAGTGTGGAATAATTTATTCCATGATTAATAGTTAATATTGAGATAAGTTATTTCTATTTTGGGGTGGTATAGTAATACCGAGATAACTTATACCAGAATAAAATATGTAAATAACAAAATTATCCTCCTACATCACTTTTCACATCCGTATATATTTTCATAATTTTTAATATTATTTTTTAAATTACTCGTTATTTTTTGATAATATATTTTTCTATTAAAAAATTAAACTAATAAATATAATTTTTATTTATGAATATATTATACATTGAATTTGTTTGCCTAATGCTTATATTTATTTATAACTTAATTTCTCTTATAAAAATATTGACTCCACTACTTAATTACATATTTTTAATTATAGTCTTTTTATCACTTAAAAATTTAAATTTTATATATCTATTACAATAAAGATAACTTTATTATTTTATAATATAAGAGTGATATTGTAACGATCCTCCTGGTCGTTTGTGAAATTTTCTCATATTTCCTATTTATAGTTCTCTAGGTAGTTTGCATACGTGAATTATGACTTATAGAATGGTACTACCGATTCGTGAGGTGTTCGGAGACGATTTAAGTCATTAATAAATTCCTTGAATTTTAATAAAGTTAAACTCGAAATGATCAACTTTTGATCTTTTTCGATCACAATTTTCTCTCTACCTCTAATCAAAATAAATGGGCAAGTCCTAGAGCTCGCTATTCTCTTAAGGAAGATTAAAGAATAAGAATAACTAATAGAACATGAACTCACTTTATCATGAATAAAAATTATTCATATATATTCAAGATAAAAAATTTAAACCAAACATTAATAATGATTATTCTCATAAGAGAAAAGGATCACATATACCCCTTAACTTTGTGAAAAGGTCCAAATATATCCTCCGTTATAAGTTTGATCCAAATGTTCCCTCGCTGTTAAATTTTAGGAGCAAATATACCCCTAAACTTTGCGAAAAGGTGCAAATATACCCTCTGTTACAAGTTTGGTCCAAATATGCCCTCGCTATTAAAGTTTAGGAGCAAAAATACTCCTAAACTTTGCGAAAAGGTCCAAATATACCCTACATTATAAGTTTGGCCCAAATATGCCATCGCTGTTAAAGTTTAAGAGCAAATA
>NW_025820077.1:0-1565 GCF_002878395.1 Capsicum annuum
TAGAATTAGTATCTATATTTATAGTATAAAGTTAGGAGAGATGTGACATTTTTTTTTAGCTAAGGATCCTATTTATTTTTTAAAAAAAATATTACTTTTATATTTTCTTAATTATTTTATTTTAAGAATTCATTTCTATGGCTATTAGTCGGGGCTCCAACGCGGGCACCGGACACCGGATGGGTAACAAAAAAAACCATAACCTCTACCCTTGATTAGTACTCCCTCCGTCCCAAATTACCCGTCCCAAATTTTCTAATTTGATTTCCCATTTTACTTGTCCTTTTTCATTAATCAAGAAGAGATAATTTTTTTTCATGTTTTATGCTTTATATTAATTACTTTTTCTTCAAATTAAAATGTAAACATCATTTAATAGGAACACTATGGTAAACTAGCCATGTTATTAATTATTTTTCTTAATCAACATGTCATCTCAATTTGGAACGAGTAATTTGGGACGGAGGAAGTAATTAATATCCATAATGAGAATGAAAAAAGAGGAGCAAGCTAACGGCAACAAGGGCTATCTGTTTTTTCCCCTTACGTTCTTGGCCATTATGAAAATAACTATGATAATTCTCCGCAATTCGAATTTTGAAACAAGCTTTTTGCTTTTTGATTTCATGATTATGCCACAATGAAACTATTAAATCTTAAAATAAGAATGTGTATACAGCTTTTGTTTTCATGATGTCATTAAAAATTGATATTATCAATTAAATTTATTAATTGCGGAACAAAAAGAAAATCAAACGAAGTGAAGAAGAGAGGAACAATCAGATGGTGCAGATATATTTTGTACTTTATATTTTCTTATTGAATATCATATGATAAAAAATACGAATATTTTGTTACTTTTTTATATTATACTATAACTATGCTATCTGAGAGGAAAAATGATAATGAATTAAATAGTGCATTATTTAGCATTTAAAAAGGCTTACTAACATATGGCAAAAGCTCGATAAATTGCTATCATGCACAATATTTTAATACTTTTAAATCATCTAAATATCTCTTAAGTGATTTTGTCCATACTCCTACAAAATCAAACTCTAGTATTGTTGCAAGCCACACAACAGTAATCTTTGTAGCTAAAACATTTAAGGATAATTTTTTTTTAAATAAAAAAAATACTATATCAATAAATAGACTTTTCAACTAATAACAAATTTAAAAAATGAGCACTCATATCGTGCGAACATATATGTATGTGTTTGTGTATAATTGATAGAGATATTTTTGTCATAAAAAAATTAATTTTTTGTTTCTGATTTTTTTTGACAAACAGAAATTTTCTGGTTCTTTTCAGAAGAAGAAAAACTACTTTTACTTCTTTTTAAAAGTATTTTGCAAATTTACCAAACCACTTTATTTTCAAAAGAAGTTTTTTCTTCTCAATGTTTAAGGAAAAAACAACCCCAAACAAGCTATATATTTTTTCAGCAGTGCTTTTAGGAAAAAACCACTTCCTCCATTCCATTTTATGTGTCACCATTTTCTTTTTTGTCCATCCCAAAATAATGTTACCTTTCCTTATTTGGTAATTTTACAAAGAGACA
>NW_025820078.1:0-1624 GCF_002878395.1 Capsicum annuum
TACACTAGGGAAGGATCTCCAATACACTTCTTCAAGATGGACACATGAAATATAGGATGAACAAATGACATACTGGCGGGCAAATCTAATTCATAGGCCACCCCACCTATTCTCCTCAAAATTCAGTATGGTTCTATATAATGAGGACTAAGCTTCCATTTCTTCCCAAATCGCATGACCCCCTTCATAGAAGAGACCATTAGGAACACCAAATCATCCACCTCAAACTCTAAATATCTTTTCTGGACGTCTGCATAGGATTTTTGATGACTCTAGCTATCTTAAGTCATTCTCTAATGATCTTCACCATCTCCATTGCTTGATGAACAAGGTCAGGCCCAAACAACTGGGTTTCACCCACCTCATACTACCCAATTGGTGATCTACATCTTCTCCTATAAAGTATCTCAAAAGGAGCCATCTTAATGATGACATGGTAGCTATTATTGTAAGCAAACTCTATCAATGGAAAGTAATCTACCCAACTACCTTTGAAGCCAGTTACTCAAGCCCTCAAAATGACCTCAAGGGTATGAATGGTGCGTTCAGCTTGCCCATCCGTCTGAGGGTGAAAAGCAGTACTCAGGTTCACTTGGGTACCTAAACCACTCTAAAAAATCTCCAAAACTGCCAAAAGAATTGCGTACCTCGATCGGATATAATGGATATCGATGCCCCATGCAAACAAACTATTTCCTCAATGTACAGATTGGCATATCTCCCGAATAGTTAGTCCTTACAGGCTAAAAGTAGACTGACTTGGTCAAGCGGTCTATAATTACCAAAATGGAATCATACTGGTTTTGGCACCTCGTAAGTCCCGTTATGTAGTCCATATTGATCATCTCCGACTTCCACATAAGAAAAGCTATCTCTTGAGTAGTACCACCTGGCCTCAAATATTCCACTCTAACTTATTGGCAATTCAAATACTTAGAAACAAAATCGGCCACATCACGCTTCATATTATTCCACCAATATATGTTTTTAAGATCATGGTACATCTTATTTGAGCCTGGGTGACCAACATACCTCGAAGTGTGTGCCTCATCAAGGATTCTTTTCCATAATACATTTACATCTAGTACACATAACCTATCCTGATATCTTAAAATCCCATCACCACCAATTTCAAAAGACATCACCTTCTATTGACCCACATCTTTCGTAATCTACATCAAGATTGGTTCCTCAACCTGCTTCTCCTTAACTTCTGCATAAATGGAAGATTTATCTATTTCATGCACAACAACCCCTCCATTTTCAGAATCCAGAAGTCGCACCCTTAGATTTGCAAGCTGGTGAATATCTTTCACAATCTCCCTTTTTCCTTCCTCAACATGTGCAAAACATCCCATAGATAGTCTGCTGAGGGCATCGGCCACCACATTTTCCTTGCTCGAATGATAGTGCAGGATCATGTCATAACCCTTCAACAGTTCCTACCAATGCCTTAGCCAGCGATATATCTTTTTCTGCAAAAAAACATAATGTAGGCTTTTGTGGTTAGTAAATATATCAATATATACCCCATACAGGTAATGCAGCCATATATTTTGTGCAAACACCACAGCCACTAACTCCAAGTCATGGGTGGGGTAATTTTGCTCGTGCAACTTCAACT
>NW_025820079.1:0-1748 GCF_002878395.1 Capsicum annuum
ATATATATATATATATATATATATATATATATATATATACAAGAGTGTTTTGGAGAATAAGACTTCAAAGACATTACTTCTAAGGACTCCTAATTTAAAACAACTCCACCACTCATTTAAGTAAAGTCCTAATAATAAACAACTATATGCAAATAGACATTCACTCGAACACCTACGTTACATTATCCTTACATAAAGTATATCACCAATAAAGGTAGAAAAGAGTTATTTGGTTAGTGTCTTTATTGAGATTCTTGATGTCACTCATCTATTTGTTCATGGGTCAAAAACAACTAAAAATATTATGTGGAATTTAGCGTCTGTTTGTATCTATTCAACATTCTTCTTTCCCTTTTTTTTAAATGAGAATAATATTAAGGAAAAATTATCTAAAAGAATCTGTAGGATGTATCTCACGTTAGTTATATGTATTTTCAACGGCAATATGTAAAAAAATTAAGATGTATTTTATCGTACAAAAAAAAATTAACAAGATATACATATATGTACAATCATGCATAATATGTATCTTTAACACTACTAATATGTATTTTTGTTATGTTGATATCACTAAAACTAAAATACCAAGAGATACATATATATATACACAACCCGAACCAGAGATACAAGATGAAGGGAAAATGTATCTAGTTAGACCAAATATGTATCTCAGCCTACTAAAAATAACAAAAAATAGAATTACGTAAAACATCAATCAATTTTAGGTTAAATGCATAATTGAATAAACAAGAGACAAATAACTACTTTTGAAACGTTAAACAAGATAATTTTTTTTTTGTCATATCTTTTTTTGCATAAACAAGATACAGATCTTTTTGGTCAGATCAATTGCAAGGAATGCTTAATGGTATACCATGACATAACTGAAATAACTGTACACTTGTCCTTGTAGATTTTCCCAACCTTAACTTCATTATTTTTACAACCTGTAATGATCTTGCGCCCCTTCATATTGAACAACGGCTATGAAAGGGGTTTAAGTGATTATGGTATAATATCATTAATCCACACGCCGGAATGGCGTAAGAACACTGAAATATTCATTGCAATTGATGAAAGAAAATCAACAAATAACAAAAAAGAGGTCCTATGATTTTTTTTTGATGGAACGTATTAACTTTCATTGCAATTGATGAAAGAAAATCAACAAATCCAAAAAAAGAGGTTGTATGAATTTTTTTGATGGAACGTATGGAACTTTTGCAACCTAGAAACTGATTATGGAAAGGTTCTTCATTAAAGTAGTGGAATAACAAATTAATTATCATATATCGTGGGATATTATTTAGTTTTTACCATAATTAGTTAGGTTAATTGCTATATTAATGCTAGTTTAGTTGTTACATCCCTTAAAACATGCTAATTAGTTTAACTAGTTCCTTAAAACATGATAATTAATTTAACTAATACATGTATTTGTCGGACGTATCTAACTTAACTTATATGTATCTTCAAAGGTTAAATGTTGGGATTTAATGAAACTTTGAAAATAGTTGCGATTTTTAGTAAATACTAGTAAACATATCGTTATATATGTAATTTTTACTTTTTTTTTTCTTTTCTTCCACCAGCTTCTATATTTTCTTTATTTTTCTTTTTTATTTGCTTTGATTTTTATTTTTTCCTTTTAAATTTTCTTCATTTTTTTCTTTTCTTCCAATCAAGTTATGCCTCCTGAGAAAGAGTTGACACTACCACATTATAGAGGCAAGACTTATGACTTTCAA
>NW_025820080.1:0-2073 GCF_002878395.1 Capsicum annuum
TTTTTTCGTTTGTTGTTGTATTTTATATTTTTTATTTTTTTGTATCATACTGTGTATTTTAAATAAATTTATTATTTGTAGTTGAGTAGTTTAGTTGCCAATATGTATAAATTATCATTCATATTTTTTTATATAAATAAGTATATTAATTAATTGCATTTGCTTGAGACTAAAATACATAAATATGCAATTTGTCTTTCAATGCAAATATATCATTGTGTTTCGTATCTCAAATTTATCATTTATATTTGTATATAAACAAGTATCATTTTGTATGCATATGGTTCAAGTTGTATAAACATGTGTCATTGGTACAGATGTAACATTTGTATTTGTATAATTTATTATTTTTATTTTTATTATGATGCAAATTGTATCAATAAATGTAAATACAAGTCTTCATAGAAAGAATAATAATAATTTTTTCTAATGTTTAAAGATACAAATGATGATGTCAACTACAAATTTAAATACAAACAAATGAAATTACAAATACAAATACAATATACGATCAACTTATAAATACAAATATAAAATAATTCTTTAAAAATACAAATACATCGATGAAAATAGAATACAAATAGTACATAGTAACGGTTAAATACAATATGCAATAAACTTACAAATACAACTACAAAATAATTCTTGAGAAATAAAAAGATATCGACGAAAATAGAATACAAATACAAATATAATATAAATATGCAAACACAATAAAACCACAATACAAATATATTTTAATATAATATACAGTCAATTATAAAATACAAATACAAAATAATTTTAAAATACAAGTGCGAATTATATAAAATATAAATGATGGTGCGAACTAACAAATACAAATACAAGTGCGAACTATAAAATACAAATATAATGCGAACTACAAAATATAAATACAAACGTGAACTTTAAAATACAAATACAAATGCAATTGTATCAATGAATACAAAAATATAAATGATGGTGTGACTACAAATATGATAAATAATTATGATATTTACGTTTTCATCCATGCCTTGTGCTCGAGTAGTCATATTTTTCGAAAATACAAAAAATATAAAATAGAACAAAAAATGATAAAGAAAATAAGTACAAAAAAATAAAAAATAAATAAAGAAGAAAGGAAAAGAAGAAAGAGAAATGAAAGTTACAGATAGAAGAGAGAAAAAAATAAAAAAAAAATTGAAAAAAATAAAAATAGAAAAATATAGAAAAAGGAAGAAGAAAAAACGAGAAAAACACGACAAAAGAAAAAATATAAGAAAATGAAAAAGAAAATAATGATAGTATTTTTTGCGAGACTAAATATATAGTGTATTTATGTTTTTATGAGTATAGACCAATAAGTAAAATTGAATACAACAACTGTGAATCGAATACAACGACTAAATAGGGATTGTATTCATATAAAATATGCATACATATTATCTACCAAACTGAATACAGTGGGCGTAAATCGAATACAGCGACTATAAATGATAATTATGTAAAATGTGGTTATGAAAGGTGGATTTTATAGCAAAATGCTGCTATTTTTTAAAGATCCCATTTTTTATATCATTTTTAATTAGTTATTATGAGTCATTTAAGCCATTTCTACTTCACTACTCCAATCATGATATTTTGTTGACTCTCGAAATTATATAAGTGTCACTTAAATTAAAATAGAAGAAAAAGTATTATAAATCATAATAATTAAAAACTTAAATTATTTTAAAGATATAATTGACTATTAATGACATAAAAGTTTATACAAAGAAAATATTATAAATTACAATAACTAACAGATTAAAATAATAAATTATAAAATCAAATAAATATTATAAATTATAATAATTGACAATTTAAAATATTTAAAAGCATATTAAAAATATAATTAATTATTTTACTTTTATTTATATTATATAAATTGAGATTAAAAAATAACCGTTGAATATCTAGTACAAATAATATTGTCCAAACAGTGCACTAGTCATGTCTGTGACGGGAGACCTCCCCTTTTCCTTTTCTCCGTCTTGTTTGTCCCTACGGTGCTTCTCTATTTTCTCGTAAAGAAAATACCAAGTTGCTGTC
>NW_025820081.1:0-1125 GCF_002878395.1 Capsicum annuum
ACGGGATTCGAGGGGTGCCTCACACCTTCCTCTCGGTCAATAGAATTTCTTACCCAGTCTTCTGTTTTCGCAGACCATAATAAAGAGTAATTTTCTTTTGATTAGGGATTCAAAAAGGTGACTTGGAACACCATAACTCAATTTCAAGTGGAGACTCTATAAATAAAATAATCCCTATTCAAAATCGTCACTTTAATTAAAAAAACTCTTCGGCTCGATCCTCCGAGCGAAAAAGGGGGGTGACATCTCTGGCAACTTTGCTGGGGACTAATAAGAATTTGAGCTTTTTATATTGACTTATACTTGCTTTAATTATTGTTGATATTATGTTTATTGGCCTTATGTGCTACTTGTCGCTTATTTAAAGCTTTGATATTGATTGAATTGTATTACATACAGTCTTCTCTTGCGCACCCCTTCTGAGTCTCTGAAATAGGATAGAAGGAATACAACATATGCATCCTACTTTATTTTTGAGATAAGTCGTAGTGTCAAGGCACCTGGTGAAGGATTATAGTCACACATATTAAGAGGGGTTCGGATCGGCAACGAAGGCGGTGTTGCCCTGCTACCGACCAAGTTGTCCCTCCCTGGCTCGAGTGTTCACTCGGGTAAGCCAATCTAGACACCTATCCCTATTAGGCTGAAACTTAGAAGAACTGAAAACTCAGAATCTGGTTATCCCTATTAGGTGTCGCTTTATTTGTATCGTATGCATTTAATTTAGCGGGACTTGGCACAGGGGCCGGGTCCGTCTAGGACAGGTGACCTACTTTATAAAGACCAACATGTGCATCCTACGTGCTCTTTGAAATTTATTTGGAAGGCTATTTGTTTGTTGACCAGCTTCAAGCAACTTTAAAATGCAAGAGATTAAATTATCCTCATATTTAGTGAATCATTTTTCAAAGAAAAAAAATTTATTTTTAAAAAGAAAAGAAAAATTTTAGTAACATAGTTTTACGATCTTCATGAACTACGAGGGTCTGATTCTCACTCTTAATTGAGATACGTAGGAATCCCTTTTTCGGGGTACGACCCTATCTTTTGAAAAATTATTCATAGATTTATTAGGGAATGTTTTGAAAATATGATTACTTTCATAATTATTTTTCTTATTCTCAA
>NW_025820082.1:0-3165 GCF_002878395.1 Capsicum annuum
GAACCCTGATGCAACCCTGTATCGACCGAAAAGTGCGCTGAGTCTCCTCCCGTCGTTCGCACCCGAGTTTTCCCTCTATCATACATGTCCTTAATAGCTCTGGTGTACGCCACCGGAAACCTTTTCACCTCCAACCATCTCCAAAGAACCTCCCTAGGGACTTTGTCATAAGCCTTCTCCAGGTCGATGAATACCATGTACAAATCCCTCTTTCTTTCCCTATACTGCTCCACTAATCTCCTCGCCAGGTGGATTGTCTCTATCGTTGAGCAACCAGGCATAAAACCAAACTGATTATCCGAAATGGACACGAATCTCTTCAATCTCCGCTCAACCACCCTCTCTCAAATCTTCATAGTATGACTCAACAACTTAATACCTCTATAGTTGTTGCTACTCGGAATGTCCCCTTGTTTTTATATAACAAAATCATCGTACTTTATCTCCAGCCCTCAGGCATTCTCATAGTCTTGAAAATATCATTAAACAAATCAGTCAACTACCTTAAGCCTGCCCCACCCACAAACTTTAAAAAATCCACTAGAATCTCGTCGGGCCCGGTCGCCTACCCCTCCTCATCCTACGAATAGACTCTCTGACCTCCTCCATCTTAAAATGTCTACAATAACTGAAATTACGGCTCTTCTCCGAATGCTCCAGCTCCCCTAACTCAATTCCTCTGTCCTCTTCCTCATTCAAAAGTCTATGAAAATACTCCTGCCATCTCTTCTTAATATGAACATTTTCCACCAAAACTCTACCATCTTCCTTCTTAATGCACTTCACTTGGTCGAGGTCACGACATTTCCGCTCCCTAGCCTTAGCAAGCCTATACAACCTCTTTTCCCCGTCTTTCTCCTCTAACCCCGCATACAAGCTCTCAAAAGTTGTTGTCTTAGCAGCCGTAACTGCTAACTTAGCCTCCTTCTTTGCCACTTTGTAAACCTCCCTATTTACCCGTTTCTTCTCTTCATCTTTACTCTCAATCAACTTAACATACGCCCCCTTCTTAATCTTCACTTTCTTCTTAACTTCTTCATTCCACCACCAGTCTCCCTTATGCCTTCCTACCCGCCCCCTCGAAACACCCAACACTTCTCTAGCAGTCTCCGTGATGTAGCTGGCAGCCTTATCCCATCTAACATTCACATCCCCCTTACACTCCCACACCCCCAGCCCTGACACATTTTCTCTTATCTACAGTGCACTAACTGGCGTCAAGCCACCCCACTTAATTCTAGGTCGACCCTCCCCGACCTTTCTCTTTTTGCTCTTCTTGATAATCAAGTCCATAACCAGAAGCCTGTGCTGGGTCAAAAGATGCTCACTCGAAATGACTTTAAAGTCCTTACATAAAACCCTATCCCCCTTCCTAAGCAGCATAAAGTTAATCTGAGTCTTGGCTATCGCGATTCTGAAAGTAATTAGGTGATCCTCCTTATTCGAAAAGCTTGAATTCACCACCACCAGCCCAAAATCCCTCTCAAAATCCCAACAGAGCAGCTCCCTCGCCATTTCTATCACTAAAACGAAAACCTCCATGCACATCGTCATAACCTCTAGGAAGAGCCCCAATGTGCCAATTAAAGTCTCCCACAATGACAATCTTCTCCGAGCTAGGCACGCTTCTCACTACCTCATCCAACGCCTCCCAGAATCTCACTTCTACCTCCTCTTCCAAACCCACTTGCGGCGCATAAACACTACACACATGCAGCGAAAACCCCCCAATGACCAACTTAATCGTCTATCACTGATCCTCTTAACCTCCACCACCTGCTCTCTAAGCTCGTCATCCACTAAAATTCCTACTCTATTCCGACGTCTCTCACTCTCTCAGTACCACAACTTGTACCCATCTACATCCCTACTCTTAGACCCTACCCACTAAGTCTCCTGAACACACATAATGTTAATCCTCCTTTTCTTAAGAATCTTTACCAGCTCTATGGACTTACCCTAAAGGGTCCCTATGTTCCAAGACCCTACCCTTAACCTATCTTCTCTCGCCTCCCGCCTAACTCTATCACCCCTCGCCGCACTAGCCCTACCACCCGACCTGGACCGCACATCCCTTCTGCCCTTCCCTCTTTACCCCCACCCAAAACAACTCTCAACCCCAGCTCCCCCGTACATGACCCTATTCCACCATCAATCCTCACAACCACCACTCAAAAAATGAAAAAACCCCAAGCTGACAAACAAATAGAGCAACCGTAGGAAAACAAGGAAAAATAGTAAGAAAATAGAAGGCGTGCACAAAATATTATATCCGGCCTAATATCTAGAATAATACAACACCAATACGCAAAAGCAGCCTGTCAAAACTAAAATCACAAGCAATAGAGTAATACAAAGAATCAAAACGGTAAGAAATAACTAAATATCAAAGTTTAGATGTCACCAGGGGTACTCCTGCATGCTGCTGGTTCCAGCAATTTTGGAGTCGAATCTGGTTGCCGGAATAAAGTCGCCGACAAGCAGTTGCCAGTGCGTCGCCGGAGCTTTTTTTGGCTATTGCCGCAAGTTTGGAATCTGCTGGCCTGCTCTACGTCGTCGTCCTAACCTATTATGACCGGTGTTACCCCCTTACACTGTTGCCGGAGTCGAGCCGGCGGGAACCCCTAATCCCGCCGGCGATAGCAGTGGGGAGAGTGCAAAAAGGGATGGAAGAGAGAGAAGGGTAGAGAGAGCTTAAGGGAGAGAGAGAGAACGAGGAAGGAAAGTACCCTACTTGTTGCCAGCCCATCTACGCTGGTGCCAGCATCGAAGACGGCCGGCCAGTCAACGCGAGTTGTATGGTTCAGGCGCAGTGAACGTTAGGTCGCAGAGTGAACGTTAGGAAGAGAACATGAGAGCTTTGAGTTCAATTTACTTTTGGAAAATATCTGCACATGTATAACTGGTGAATACCACAATAAATAAATAGCAACACTTTTGTAAAATTACAGTTTATAGCAAGAGTAGCATTATTTTACTTATTAACTAGCCAAGTGCATATTTTACTCTCACTACTTTACATTTTCCTATTTTCATTCCACTATTTCACCTTCCCCAAATATAGTCATATCTTTTACTCTTTTTTCCATCTTATTCTTTTATTATTTTATTTTTTTATTATTTTATTTGCATTTTTTATTTTCTCTCTTCTATCTCTTTTTTTTT
>NW_025820083.1:0-1231 GCF_002878395.1 Capsicum annuum
AATCTGGAGGAATGTTCATAGAGCCTGGAACCTCTGTCATGATTTTTTCCCATGGTTTCTTTATAATTGCCACAAGTTAATATTTGGAGAGATAGATGGGTCCCTAATCACCCTCATTTATGCTTCATTTTTCAAGGACAACTTCCTAAACCCTGTCTGTCCTTGCAACTTTCTTCCTTTTGGCAAAATGGAGTCTGAAATCTTGATTCCCTCCCTTTTGACATTTCTAACACAATTAAATTCGACATCCAAAACTCTTTCCTACCTAACTGTAAAAGTCAATCTAACACTCCTCTCTGACTTTCCACCGGCAACAGAGTCCTCTCTTGCAAAATTTTCTACTATCACATATTCTATCAAAGGAAGCACTCAATTCATAGCTACCCTCATCTAGGTTGGATTTGGAAACTCTAGATTCCTAAAAAAATCAAGTTCTTTCTTTGGCTCCTCTACCATGACAAACTTCCCACCAATTCTAATTTGGCCTATAGGGGTTTAACATTCTTCCTTACTATCATAATTGCAACCATCAGCTGGGAGATGTTTCTCACATCTTTTTCAATTGTCTTCTTGTTGTTTCCTTCTGGTAAGACCTTATTCAAGGTTATAAAGGAGACAAATCCATTCCCCCAACTTTTCCACCCTTCTAGATGGAATAACACTTGGAAGTTGTTTGAGGATTCTAGTTATGACAACCTTTA
Organism: Capsicum annuum; assembly: GCF_002878395.1. NCBI lineage: Eukaryota > Viridiplantae > Streptophyta > Magnoliopsida > Solanales > Solanaceae > Capsicum > Capsicum annuum. The sequence goes on from NW_025820083.1 coordinate 702, forward strand.
AGACTGGGCAATCTTACTTCCATTCTTTCATTGGACCATTGGAAAAATAGGAATTCTAATGGTTTTAATAACCTTACTTCCATTTTTTCATTGGACCATTGGGCAGTCTTTCAATATTTCCAACTCAGAGGTAGTCGAATTCTTTCATGTGAAAACTCGCCCAACCCTTAAGATGATTAGCACTATAGAAGTCAACTGGATTTCCCCAGGCACTTCTATAAGCTCAACACAGATAGGTCTAGTTTTGGAAATCCTGGTAGGGATGGCATTAGAGGTATTATGAGGAACTCTAATGGTGACTGGATCTTGGGCTTCTCTCACAGTTTTTTGCATGCCACTAACAATTTTATGGAACTTTTTTTGCATGCCACTAAAAATTTTATAGAACCTCTAGCTCTTAGAAAATGCCTGCAACTAGTTTTGGAGTATAATCTCAACCCCATTGTTATAAACATTGACTCTGAAGATGTGATGCATGTGCTTAAAAATGTAAATCTACTCTTTAACCTTTACATTCATGATTGCAAGTT
>NW_025820084.1:0-1017 GCF_002878395.1 Capsicum annuum
GATGACAAATTAAAAAATATATGGCAGCATATAGTTCAGAAGGTTTGTTAAAAAAAACAAAATCCTGATCTTATTGGTTGCAATAGGAATCCAATACTCGAAAGAATGTGTCTGGGTCATTTGAACTGGTAAAAATATCTATCCTCTAAACCAACAAAGGATCAAAGGATGAAGAAGATAAAAAAAATTCAAATGGGACAAAGGCTCACACTGTAGTAGCGGAAAGCAATACCAAACAAGCATGGTAAATGCTCACTTCCCTGCGCCCTCAACCCCACAATTGAAACATAGAGTGCAATCGGGATAAAGTTAGTAGTTTTCAATTTATCAAACTCATTGTCCAGAAGGTTTTCGACAAGGGAGTCAAGAAGTATAGGACATCGTCTCGATTGCAACAACTAGATTTCTATACGATCATTGATAGAGGTCTCTCAACCTTAGACGATTGCAACGACGACGACATGTCTATATGGTCATTGATTAAAAATCTCTCAACCTTGTGATGCATTGAATTTCTTCATTTATGTAAATAGGATGTGCATAATTATATTGTAAAATCTGGCTTGGCTACTTATAATTCTAACAGGTACTAGGACATCTTGCTTTTAGTACAATTTAGCTTAGTACATAAACATCTTGTTTTAATATTGGGCCCGTGCTGACATGGTCCATGCTCCTCTAGTATATATATATATGAAGAATCTTTTTATAAAAAAAATTACGTGGCGCTAACGTGGCTCCAATGTGGTGTCTACGTCGTCGCGTGTGTAATGCACATTCCATAGTGAGAGTGGTATAATATTTTTGGAGTCGTTAAATTCACTTAAAAGTTGTTTAGTGGGTTAAATAATTCCCGCAAATTTAAAGTGCTAAAGTCAATTTTGTGAACAAGTTTAAGGGTGTTTTAATTTATTTTCTCTAAAATTTACGATAACATCTCTTTAATAGATCAGCATGTCTTTGTGAACATGTTTGCTCATTTTTCTCATTGTTAAATATATATATATATATATATAT
>NW_025820085.1:0-2752 GCF_002878395.1 Capsicum annuum
AGTCATTCCTTATTTGAGAGAACAAGTGAACTACTAGGAAGAAGTTTCCTGTCCAAGAATCTTGAGATGGTTGTCGGTCAAAACTGATAAAAATACAAAACTTCTTGATTTCTTCAACATCTCGAAGGATGTAGTACGTCTAATTCTAATTAAGTTTTTGTTTTAATTAATAATTTTTTTGAATGATCTAATCATCATTCTAATACATGTATTGATTTAATTAGATTATGTATTCATCGCTAGTTCTGATCAATCAAGAGTTGAAGATTCTATTATTTCTTACTTTACAGTTTGTGCAAACTTTATCAGACCTTAAGGTCATTGACAGAATAAAAATGGAATTGTTGGAGCAACAAAAATCATAAGAAAAATAATTTTGAGGGGTAGGCATGTTATTATTGATGATGTTAATGGTGATGGAGATGTTAGTGGTAGTGGTGCTATTATTAGGGCTAATGATGCTACTCTTACAGTATTAAAACAAACCATTATGAGTATAACGCCCCAAAATCTAGCTCCCGAGATGCCACACAGTGCTCCAAACTACAAGTAGTCCTGAGCTAACCCTGACTGCCTTTTCTTAAATCTGAACATCAAAATAGAGGAAAATATAAATGAAAAATCATAATATATGCAAAAAATTGTGTGAATCATTTGGATATATTTGAATCATACTAATCTTAAAAGTCTGATAAAGCAAATAATGAAACTCTTTGTACTAAAATAGAAATGTAAATACTAAATCTGGTACTCTGAAAAGCCTCTACTAGCTGAATCTAGAGAGCTATTGAGACATTCCCCAATTGACTCAACCATTTGAAATAAATGAAGGAACATATACTAATAATCTAAAAGTGTGAACATCTAAGTCCCCAAACTATGAGAATGCACCAACTACAGTAATGTAAAAGAGATTCTCGAAGATCACTCATGCTGCTGAGACTGAGCACCTGAACCTACATTATGAGACAATGTAGCTTATAGACATATATGTGGATCAGTACTTTAAGGATGTACTAAGTATATGGGGATGCATACAATAAGAAACAATATCATCACAGTTTATAAAATCATGCATGCCAAATGTAAATGACTCACTTGGGCTTAGTAATCTGAAATCCGAAAGAAAAATCTTAAATAATAAAACATGAAATCTAATTATTGTGAGTCATCACACTTAGTTCTAAAATCTGTATTTCTATTCTATTTCTCAAATCACATAGGATAAGTGAAGTTTGAAAACTTATTCTGTATATCTTAAGGCTTCAAATCATTAAGTTGTTTTAATAGTAGGGATATCTTTTGGGAGGTTCTTCTAACCGAAATACACCATGTGAGCATCCATGGAGTCCCACGACTGGCCCCAGTTAGATAGGGTTGGTCTACCCTTGCCATCAAAATAGAACATTCTAATCTGAGTGATCATAATCTGAGTCATCTAGGTAGATATGGGAATAATCTGATAATCTGTACCTATGGTGGCATATAGTTTTGGGGTATGAAACCGTAGTAACCTACCCATCTCGGTGCTAAATACTAATCCCAATCTCATGCTCAAAATTTTAAGAAATCCACTTTAGAATTTACACAAACGTATACAGAAAGCCAACTATGCTTTGCTTTTCTTTTAAATCTCAAGCATTCTGAAATAAAGTGGATTCTTTATCTAAAATCTGAAAATAATCTAGTCATGGGATTCTTATAGCACAAACAATCTTGAAACAACAATCTTTAAATGGGGTCTATTGACCCAAGGATCAATCTCATATTAAAACATCAAAAAAAATTATACTTCGTAATGTAAACATTCATAAATCAGCTTAAAATCTGAAAAATTCAACCATATGCATGGAAACATAAAAATAATAATGTATTTCAACTTCTAAATCATGGAAAATCCCATAATCTTGCAAAGAATGATAATGGGTATAAACTCTAACTTGAATTTCATGAGAAATCTCAAAAATTCCAGTAAATTTATAATTACATTAATGTTTTGGGCAAAAGGATGAAAGAATTATCCTTGTTCAAACCCCACATACCTTGTTAGATGATCTAGCTGCTAGAACTTGAATCTCGGATCTTTATTGATGTTTTGGAGATGACTTCTTAAGGTTCTTGAATTGGGAATTCTAAATCTTGAATTGTCTTGGAGGATTAATGAAAAAATTGTGGATTTCTTGAGGAGGAAGTTTGATGAACTAGGGTTTCCTTTCTAGAGAAAAGTGATGAAATAATCATAAAGTGCCTTAGTAAATGATTAATGAGGTGTTTTGTACGGATTGCGGCCCAGGGGATTGACAAAAATACCCCCTTTAAACTTTTATACGAAGCTTACATTTTCCGAACCTAGGTGGCCACCACGACGCGCCACTATCGCGGTGGCTCACTGAAAATCGACGAGTGGAAAATGGGCAGACTCTGCAATGCGGAGACATCAAGGTGCCCCTTTGGAATGCCATTTTGGCACATGGCGCGATGCGCCATTATCGTGCTGGACCTCTGGAAATTGACAAATAGAAAATTGACCCTTTTTGTAATGCGCCATTATCGCGGAGGGCCACTAGAAATTGACAATCATCATTTAAACCTGCTACGCGATGCGCTCGTGACCAAAATGACAGTGTTTTACTACTAGGACTTAAAGTAGCCATAACTTCTTACCCAGTTATCAGATTTATGCGAATCTTATATCATTGGAAAGCTAACTCAATTTCCTACAAAATGGAAAGTCAAAATCTAAGGAATTCCA
>NW_025820086.1:0-2001 GCF_002878395.1 Capsicum annuum
AACTTTCTACATTACACTTCTATATCAAACACATCTTTTTGTATCTCTAGAGAACTAAATTGTCATAATCAAGCTTAACAAACACATCTTAGTTGTTGTACAAACTATGCTGGTGTAATGTTTGTTTTAGTTCAGACAGTAACTACTGATAATCCTCCTTGGTTGGGGTTAAAAGAACTAGTACTTCCAAGAAAATTGACAATTTTAATCAACAAGATATTGCTAATAATCAAAGATGGAATTTTTAACTTACCTAATAATTCGAACTTGAAGCTCATCATTGCCCCAGCTTTCTTGCTCTTGTTGAATTTTCTTTGCACTAGTCTCGACTGTAGAGCCGCAATATTCTATTTGTATTAGTTTTAGCGTCATTATTTCTCCGATACTCTGGGGAATCTCCTCCAGCCTAAATAACATAGCCAGGACTAATTGCTCAAGCATCAGAAAATTATCACTAGCTGCTTCCCACCTTTCCAGATCTTCCCACTCGAGGCGTAGGTATTTTAATCTTTGAAACACAACATTCTCATTTAGTCTCCAATCTGTCCCTATGAATCCACAATGTGCTTTGAGAACCTCAAGATTGGGTAAATTAGCCAATACAACCATATCTTCCCATGCCAAACTAGTGAAGCGTAATCTCAATTGCTTGATATTAGGCAGAAAAATATTCCTATGGAGAACGCGTTGACCATGTGATACTTCTGCCCGAATATCTAGTGTCTCAAGCCCCTGTAGAAGAAAGAGACAATCAAGAAAATCGGACCACTGAGTGCTATCAATATTTGTAACCCTCAGCTTATTTAGATTAGGAGTTCTTCTTAGGATTTCCGCCTCAAAGGGAGAGGAATATAGAGCAAGTTTCTGCAAGTTGTTGAGGAACAAAGGTTGTTCTCCAATGCCACGACTTTCTGCCTCTAGAGGATTAGGCATATGTATATGCCGTCCAATATCAAGATGTCTTATATCTGACATTGTCCAGATCTCTAGTGGGAGATCCAAATCTTTTTTTTCTATAGTACGAAGAATTATGGTCCGTAAATTCCTCAATATGGTTAGTGAAGGAGCTTCTTCAATGTTTGCAGCAACATATCTTAAATGTACAAGTTCAGGTATTATACGACAAAAATCGTAATCAATTGATGAAAAGTCCAACACCTTTAGCAGCTTGAAATTGTAGATAATGGAACAAGGACACTGTCGGGAAAATTTATCAAAAAAGCTCATAAAAACCAAGCTGCGGGTTGTACTTGTAGTACCACTTCCATGTTCTGGATGACTAACATGACATGAAAGCATCACTCGCCGTGGATAAATATCAATGTCTTTTGAGAAAGTGTAGTCATTATCATTCAGTACATGCATAAAATTATCAAGTTGAGATTCTCTTATGCATAACTGTCGAAGAAGATCGTGAATTTTGCAAGTTTTCATCCTCCCATCAGGCCTTCGTGTACCGGCCAAAATTAGACTTCTATCAATTAAGTCTTGTAGATATTCCTCCGCCACCACTTCTAACCTTTTATTGCTTCTTGGCTTTACGAATAGCTCAGCAATCCATAGCCTAATCAACTTCGAAACACTAATCTCCATATCTTCAGGAAAACCTCCAATATAGAGAAAACAAGCCTTCAAATGTTGGGGCAAGTAACGGTAGCTCAAAGAAAGAATTGTTTGACACTGTTCAGAAACCGTACCAAAGAATGAGTTCAAATTTTCCTCAACTTTCTTCCAGTTATCACGGGTAGGATCCACCTTGCCAAGAAGTCCAGCAATGACAGTAATTGAGAAAGGTAATCCTTGACAATGTTGTATGATATGCTTACCTATTGGTTCTAGTTGTGGAGGACATGGATCTTTTCTAAATAGTCTTTCGGTAAATAGACTCCAACTATCATCTGAAGTTAGAAAAGACATATTATGAGGAGGAAATTCAGGGCAACTTACATAATCAGCAACATATTTTAGTCGAGTGGTTAAAAGAATCCGGCTTTTCTTTTT
>NW_025820087.1:0-1373 GCF_002878395.1 Capsicum annuum
ATGTTCTTGTGGAAAGTGGAGAAATTTGCCTATGCCATGCTTACATGCTATTAAATTTTGTGGAATTCTTGGGATCGAGCCGAAGGATTATGTTAGCAAGTACTACGGTACGAAGTAATACAAACGAACATGTAGTGGAACTTTCACTCCCATAGGTCAGCAACGTATTAGCCACCTGCTCTATTTCGTTTGATTGCAAACATTGAATATTTGCGGACATCTAGTGTGGATTCAAGAACTCGACTCAAGAATGATATGGACATTGCTCCTGCTCGTATGGCACAAAAATATAGTATTTGTAAGCAAACAGGTCACACTAAGGCACGTTGTCCTCAAAGAAATTAGTAGTATCTATAAAATAAAATTATATTCATGTATTGTTTGCAATGAAAGTTCTATATTTATGTATTATTTATAGTGAAATATCTTCTTTTTATGTAATCGCATGAAACTCAATTTGATTAATAATATCTAATTTTTTAGAAAAATTATTCTATTAATTATAGTAGTATTATGTATTTTTTATTTTACTTTCACTGATTTCTTATTAAATAAGTAGTTGTAGATTGGTAGTTGAATTAAAATCAATAGTTAAAAAGTGATATAGTGTCGAGTCATATCAGTTCAAACAAGAAAATAGTATTGTATCAAATCCGTCTGAAAAGTTAAAAGATTCGTAAAGACTGCATATCTTGATGAAAAGAGAAGTTAGGGTTTGTGATTATGAAAAGGAAAAAGGTAATAGCCTATGTATACCTTATAAAGTAAAAGTTCTTATATACCTTACAATTTATACATTTTCTCATTCCTCCGTTCTAAATTATTTCACCTACTTTCTAGATTTACTTATTTTAAATTACTTGTCCTACTTATAATTAATACTTTGCATCAAACTCAATTTGATTAGTAATATTTATATTTTTAAGAAAAATTATTCAATTAATTATAGTAGTAATGCATAGTTTTTATTTTACTTTCACTGGTTTCATATTAAATAACTAGTTGTAGATTGGTAGTTGAATTAAAACGAATAGATGAAAAGTGATAATGTTTAAAATACACTGTCTAGTCATTTATCATTTCAATCAAGAAAATAGTGTTGTATCAAATCCGTCTAAAAAGTTAAAATATTCGCAAAGACTTCAAATCTTTATGAAAAGAGAAGTTAGGGTTTGTGATTATGAAAAGGAATAAGGTAATAGTCCATGTTTACCTTATAAGGTAAAAGTTCCTATATACCTTACAATTTATACATTTTTTCATTCCTCCGTTCTAAATTATTTGACCTACTTTCTAAATTTACTTGTTTCAAATTACTTGTTCTAGTTATAATTAATAATTTGTATCAAACTCAATTTGATTAGTAACATCTA
>NW_025820088.1:0-1192 GCF_002878395.1 Capsicum annuum
ATACAAAAATATAAATGATAGTGCGAATATAAATACAATAAGTCATTTTGGTATTTTTCATTATCAATCATAACTCGTGCTCCACATAGCCATATTTTTTAAAAGAGGAATAAAAAATTCAAAAAAGAAAGAGAAATACAAGCTATAGATAGAATAAAGAAAATAAAAGAAAAAAATAAAAAAAATAAAAATAGAAAAAAAGGAGAAAAACGAAAATAAGAAGAAAAAACCAAAAAAAGAGAAAAAAATGAAAAATAAAAAAAAGGAGAAAAAAATAAGAAAAACAAAAGTAAAAGAAAATGAAAAAGATATAAAAGAAAAAAATGATGGTGAATATAAATAAATGACCGGTTATGATGTATCTATCATCTTCCATGACTTGTACTCGACGAAACCATATTTTTCAAAAATACAAATCTATCTATCTACCTATCTGCTTGCCTACCTACCTACCTACCTACCTAAAATACAACAAAAACAAAAAAAATAAGAAAGAGAAAAAAACAAAAAAGAGAAAATTAAAAAGGAAAAAAACCAAAAAAAAGTTAAAAAAATAAAAAGAAAGAGAAGTAGATGCTAGAGATAAAATAAAGTAAAAAAATGAAAAAAAAAAAGAGAAAAAAATGCTATAAATTGTAATTTTGAAAGTTCGGCTAGAAACACTTTCATTTAGTTGAAACCTAGACTATTTTTGTAAGCCTCCCATTAATAAAATAGGATTTTGTAAAAGCTTTAAGCAATTTGATGGGTCAAGTTTGGGTATCATTATGGGTCTATTTGGCTTAGTGATTTCTAAAGGGTTGACTTGGGCTAGCCCAAATTAACCCATTATCAAAATCACTCTTGCCCAAACCCATGAAACCTTGGACGGGTTGGGCGGGTCATTTGGATTTGGGCAAATTTTGCCACATATAGGGTTTCCACATAGATGATATATAGGATGTGTGTGTACTTGTTCAACTTTATATAAATTTAAGTTATTACTCGTGCTCTTACGAAGTAGGATAACATAAATGCCAGATGAGGCTAAGTTATAGGATACGTTTATTTGTTATGCTTTTGAAAAATAAGAAAATCAGAATTGGAAATGGTGACTATATTCCTCCAGAAGGAAAAGAGAATGTTGCAGTCAAAATACTTTCGGTTACAAAAATAATTTCAAATGTCAAAAGGGAATCTTGAGATTTTACAA
>NW_025820089.1:0-2348 GCF_002878395.1 Capsicum annuum
ACGGACTGATTCTGCCAAAGAACCTTAACTAGAGGGACTTCTTTGTTACTCAATCTACGAGTCTGATAGTCTAGGATTTTAACTGGAATCTCTTCATAAGAGAGCTTGTTCTGAATATCTATGTTTTGAATAGAGACTAAAATTGTTGGGTTACCTATGCACTTTTTGAGCAAGGAGATATGGAAAAATAGATGAACTAAAGCTAGATATGTAGGCAATTTGATCTCATAAGCTACCTTGCCAAAGCGACTGAGAATCTTAAAAGGACCGACATATCGGTGACTGAGCTTTCCTTTCTTGCCGAACCTTTTTACTCTATTCATGAGAGAGATCTTTAGATAGACATGATCACCAATCTCAAACTCGAGATCCTTTCTACGAACATCTGCATAAGACTTTTGTCAGCTCTGATCAGCCTAGAGTCTTACTCTGATCAACTAGACTTTCTTTAAGGCGTCAAATACCAAGTCAGGCCCTATGACTGAGGCCTCGCTAACTTCAAACAACCAATTAGATATATGCATCTCCTACCATAGAGAACTTTGAATGGAGCCATCTTAATACTGGAATGATAACTATTGTTGTGTGCAAACTCAATCAAAGGAAAGTGATCATCCCAACTACCCTTGAAATCAATTGGACACGCCTTTAGCATATCTTCGAAAATCGAAATAGTCCTTTCTGCTTGACCATCTATCTGAGGATCAAAAGCTGTACTGAGATAAACTGGAGTACCAAGACCGTTTTGGAATGCTTTCTAGAAATAAGAGGTAAACTAGGTACCTCTATCTGATATAATGGATAACGAAACACCATATAATCTGAACAACTTGTTGATGTAGAGTTTGGCATAATCCTCAGTTGAATAAGTGGTATGAACTAGAAGAAAATAGGGTTATTTGGTCATTCTATCTACAATGACCCAAACTGAATCATGATGATAATGAGTGTGAGGTAAACCTATCATGAAGTCCATTTTCACTTCTTCCTACATCCAAGTAGGAATACTAAACTCCTGCATGGACCCACTAGGCTTTTGATGCTCTATCTTAACCTGCTGACATGTAGAGCACTTAGCTACAAACTCTACAACATCCCTATTCATCCTACTCCACCAATAGATTTCCTGTAAGCCACGGTACATCTTTGTCTCCCTTGTATGAAAAAAGTAGTGTGCACCATGTGCTTCTACAAGAATTCACTGCCTTACGTCATCTAAAATTGAAACACACAGATGACTCTGACAATGCAGAACACCATCACCCCCTTGGGAGAAAACCTCTACTTTCTGATCCTTGACTGACTCTTTCAACTTGACAAAGATAGGATCCTTATCTTGGTTTTCTTTCACCTCAAAAAATAGAGATGATTCTGAACTACTCTAAACCCATCTATCACCCTATTCTATATCGACTAAGCGAACACCTAGTCTAGCGAGTTGATGGACTCCCTGGGCTAGCTTTTTTTTACTACCCTCAAAATGAGCAACACTATCCATGGACATTCTACTGAGATCATCTACCACTATATTGGTCTTGGTCAAATGATAAAGGATACTTATGTCATAATCTTAGATGAGCTCTAACCACTTTCTCTGATGAAGATTGATATCTTTTTGAGAAAAGACATACTGAAGGCTCTGATGATCCATGAACACATCTACATGAACACCATATAGATAATACCTCTAAATCATTAAGGAAAATACTATGGCTGCTAACTCAAGATCATGAGTAGGATAATTCTTCTCATGGGGTTTAAGATTTCTGGAGGTGTAGGCTATGACCTCACCATACTACATAAGAACACAACCCAAACCTACTCTGGATGAATCACAATAAACTACGAACCCATCTGAACCATATGGAAGAGCTAAGACTGAGGCAGAGGTGAGTCGAGTCTTCAACTTCTGAAAACTCTTCTATCAAGGATCTGACCACAGAAACTTGACTTTCTTCTGAGTTAATCTAGACATTGGGGATGCAATAGAAGAAAATCCCTTAACAAACCATCTGTAATAGCCAGCCAAATCCAAGAAACTCCTAATATCTGATGGAGAGATAGGTTGGGTCCAGTTTCTTACCGCTTTGGTCTTTTGAGGATCAACCCTAATGCCATCACTAGAAATGATATGGCCAAGGAATGCTACTGACCTTAGCCAAAACTTGCACTTACTAAAGGTATGTGTAGAGCCAACAGTGATGCGTGGTTTTGATGTGGCGAGTTAGGTCACAAAGTGTGAGATTGTGCTGCGCTTAGCCCTCGAAGTCAGCACGGTCATCCTTCTACTTAGTCTAGTCACCCAAATCAGTGGGGTACCACTCCTAGTGCAACCAGTGGGCAATGCC
>NW_025820090.1:0-1016 GCF_002878395.1 Capsicum annuum
TTTACTCTAATTTATGTGGCACAATTGAAATTTTGAGACTCAAACTTCCAAGCTTTGATTGTCAATTCATATATAGAAGCTTTATTACGTTTTCAAAAAATAAAATTTATAAACAATTGATACAAGTCAAATGGCCATCCTAATTTTTGAAGACATGATTGGAAACCATCACTTAAAGGCTCAAGACTTGGTCACCCCGAGGGCACAAGAATATGCAAGGAACACCCATTTTAAGCTTACCATTGTCACTTTACCCAAAATGCACTCCATGGTCACCCCTCTCATTAAGGGTAGTGTAGTCATTTGTCTTCTTTTGTAATGTAATATAAATAGAACAAGATAGGATTTTTTAGGACTTAGTTGTTTATTGATGTAAGACTTGAAACATGAAACACATTAGTTGTAAGGCTTGGAATAGCCACCACACTGAAATGAGGGTAACAAGTGTGGATATCACTAGTGTTGCAATGTTGTCTTGATACATTGGTGCTTAGAGGAGGTAAAGTTCTTCTTATATCAATGTAGGAGTTAGGTTAACCATTGTGTGTAGTGTTAAGGGTCCAAGAGTATCACATGTTCTTGGGTTCTTAAGATTATACCAACCAACGTCTAATTATCTATCCATTTTGTTTATGTTGTAATCATTTGTTTGTGTTCTTGTAATCCAAACCAGTGACTTGTTGTTCTTGTTCCATTGTTGTTGTTCTTCATCTTGTTGTTGTTAACATAATTTTTTGTTGGATGTTTTTTTGTGTTAAACACCACAAAACATTGTGTTCTTGTTGTGGTTTGTTGAATCCGAGAGGAGTCATCCAAAAGGGTCCACGGTTTTCTTGACTAATGGACTATTTTGGGTGTTTGTTTCGTATTTCCGTTGGCACTCTCATATTATTTGGTATCAGAGTATGGCTTGATCTTGTTCCCATAAGATCAATCTTGGTCTCGTAAACTTGGAAAAAAAATTATTGAAAAAAACTGAAAATTCCAGAAAAAGGGTGAAATATCTCCATTTTTTT
>NW_025820091.1:0-1152 GCF_002878395.1 Capsicum annuum
TTTACATGATCATGCATATGTGGATGTGATATTGATAACTTGCAAGTTGGGTATGACGATATCCTACAGAATATGATACGTGATTGAATTAAATGAAGTTTGAATGCATTGATTTTACATGAGATAGGTGAATGCCCAAAGAAGGCGTTTGAGTGTAAGGGCTCATCGCTGAAAACCGTGTTTGCCGACACAAAAATCTGGTACCAGGCTAAGTGATCTTGTGTACTTGACTTTATGTCATTCCCAAATTGGGACTATAGGTAGGAGCCGGGGCTAAGTGATCTTAGGCACTACCATTGGGTTGAGACACCATGCTTCATGGTCTTGTGTGTCTTTCCCTCACTTATACTCTAATCTCAGCAGCAACCGAGGTTTGACAGTTGGTGTAAATTATGTAGGGTATTCTACCTAGCTCAGTTGCATTTTATTATTTTTGTGAAACTATTGCATTGCGCCCATGTGTTTTCAAATGATTTGATATGAAATTGCTTTATAATGGCTCTCAACTATATTTTGAAAAAAAATATTATGTTTTGTTTTGATATCTCTGCGTGCCAGTACTTTTGTGCTGACCTTCTCCCCTCTCCAACCTCTCAGGTTCAAGGGCCCAGTCTAGGTGTCAAGAGAATCAGTAGATCATTCAGACAGAGTTGCAGAGACAAGTGGTGAGCCTTCTATGTTTCGGAAGGTCTTATGTCCTGCAGTTCTTTTAGCTTATATTTAGCTTTGGGGTCTACCGGGGGCCTTGTCCCAGTTTATATACAGTTACTTGACTCAGTCATTTGTTAGAGATTTTCGCAGATAGTTATTTAGAGGTTGATTGATATTGGGGGAACCTTATTTCCCCGTTATTATTTCTTTTCATATTTATGACCATGTTTCCGAATTATTGTGTTTCTTCCGCATTATTTTGATCATATGAATTAGGTGCATGATTACCAGACAGATAGGGGTGTTTTGGGCCTTCATGGTTCGAAATGCTCTTCATGGCCAGGCCCTGGTTCGGGTTATGACATTAATATAGGACTAGGTTACTAATACCCTAATTTAATATAGGGTCAAATACAACTTCAATTGAGTTTTTTGTTAATTGTATGATGAGACGGTACTGTGTTCCTCCCGATAAGAGTCATCGATCGATCACTCTGAGCC
>NW_025820092.1:0-1556 GCF_002878395.1 Capsicum annuum
TTTAGAATCATTCATCTATGCCATCACTATCTTCAGCTAGTGCTCCCACTCTCAGAGCTAGGCAGGAGTAGTGAGGTAAGTCTTCAATGTACATATCTCAAAATAGTGTAAGTAGAAGACCCAGTTATCCTCCATATGCAAAGTATGGTAAGAATTAATATAGTGAGTGTTTGGCTAGATAGAAAGTTTGTTATGGTTATGTTAAGTTGGGTCATGGTATTAGAGAGTGTCCACATACTAATCAGGGAAATAGAGATGTTCGTCCCTGGACTCAAGCTACTAGTGCTCTAGCTTCTTTAGGTCACCCAGTCCCTCCTCAGGGTGCATTATCTTATAGCGATGGTGCTCAGTTCCAGAATTAATGTTATGCTTTACCATCCTATTAGGATCAAGAGGATTTACCAGTTATTATTACTGGTATGCTTCATGTCTTTCATCTTGATGTTTATGTATTGTTAGACCCAGGGTCGAGTTTCACCTCATTAGTTGCAGTGAATTTTGAAATAAGTCCTAAAAAAATCCTTGAGACCTTCTTGGTTTCTAACATAGTGGGTTAGTCAATTGTTGCCAAATAGATTTATATAAAGTGTCCTATCACCTTCCTTCATAAAATCATGTTAGTAGACTTAATAGAGATAGATATGGTTGAATTTGATCTTATTCTTGGTATGGATTGGCTCCATTCCATAGATTGTCACACCCGAGTGGTGAAGTTTCAGTTTCCATATGAGCCAGTCTTTGAGTGGAAAAGTAATTTAGTGTCTCCCAAGAGTCATTTCATATATTGTCTTAAAGCTAGAAAATGTATTTCCAAAGGTTGTATCTATCATCTAATTTGAGTCAAAGATACTAAGTCTGAGACTCTAACATTTCAGTCAGTCAGTGTAGTTAATGAGTTTCCTGATGTCTTTCCCGAAGATTTGCCAGGGGTACCTCCCAATAGGGAAATAGAATTTGGTATTGACTTTCTTCTAAATACTCAGCTCATCTCAATACCTCCTTATCGTATGGCTTCTGGCAATCTTAAAAAGTTGAAAAACAACTCAAAGATCCTTTAGATAAAGGTTTCATACGGCCTAGTGTTTCTCCATAGGGGGCTCCTATTCGTGCGAAAGAAAGATGATTCTTTGCATATGTGCATTGACTATCATTAACTGAATAAAGTTACAGTAAAAAAAAATATCCTCTTCCTAAAATTGATGACTTATTTGACCAACTGCAAGGTGCCAGTTACTTCTCCAAGATAGTCCTTAGATCCGGCTATCATCAACTTAGAGTAAGGGAGCGTGATATTTCAAAGACAATTTTCAGAACCCGTTATGGTTATTTTGAGTTTCTAGTTATGTCATTTGGTCTTACAAATTCCCTAGTAGCTTTCATGGATTTGATGAACAGAGTGTTCAAATAGTATTTGGACATGTTTGTCATAGTCTTTATAGATGATATTCTTGTCTACTCTCATACTGAGGGTGATCATGTAGAGCACCTTAGAATTGTATAATTGTATTGTAAACTCTTAGACATCACTAGTTGTTTGCCAAATTTAGCAAATGTGA
>NW_025820093.1:0-3313 GCF_002878395.1 Capsicum annuum
AGTCATCGATTCTGGGAAGAGGATACTTGTTCTTGACCGTGACCTTATTGAGTTGATGGTAGTCTATACATATTCTGAGAGAATCGTCTTTCTTGTGCATGAATACTGGAGCGCCCCACGGGGACACACTGGGCCTGATGAATCCTTTATCTAAGAGATACTTCAACTGTTCTTTTAGTTCTTTGAGTTCTACTGGTGCCATTTTGTATGGCAGAATGGATATAGGCTAAGTGTCTGGAAGAAGATCAATGCCGAAGTCTATTTCCCTTTCGAGAGAAATTTCTGAAAGATCTTTGGGAAAGATATATGAATATTCATTCACTACTGGGATTCAAGACTGGGAGTTTTCAAACTAGTGGCCTTAACTCGAACAAGATGACAGATACATCTTTTAGATATCATTTTCCGTGCTCGAAGGTAGGAAACAAACTGACCTCTGAAAGCGGATACAATACCCTTCCACTCTAGGATGGGTTCATTCAGAAACTAAAACTAGACTATTCTTTTTCTGCAGTCGACTATGGCATAGCAGGAATGAAGCCAATCCATGTCGAGAATGACATCAAAATTAGTCATCTTTAATTCAACTAAGTTTATTGAAGTGACTTTCTGAGATATCATAATCAGGTAGTTCCTATACCTGCCGAGCTATGATGGTATTACCTACTGGTAGAAACTGAAAAGGACTCTGCTACAATTTTGGGACTGATTCTGAAATTGTCTGTTATATAAGGAGTAACAAAATACAAAGAAGCACATGGATCTAGCAAAGCCTAAACGTGCAGATAAAAGATCTGTAACGTACTAGTAACCACATCAAGAGAATTTTCCTGATCCTGTTGGGACTAAAGAGCATACAGATGATTTGGGTGTTTCCCTCTAGTAGCACTGTAGGTGAAACTCTGCTAATTTGGGCGACCGAACTGAGCTGAGGAGCGATTCTGTTGACCCTGAGAACCTGGCTGAGGACAGTCTCTTACTCTATAGGTCTAGGGCTTGTCACATCCAAAACAAATACCAATGCCAGCTCTGCAAATACCCTGATAATGCTTGCCATAAGTTTGGCAAAGAGAATAGGTGCAGGCACTGCTAACACTACCTTGGGACTTAGAGCCTGGCGCTCTATCTTTGCTACCCTCTCTGAACTTAGGAACTGAAGCACTGGCTGAAGAAAGAGCTGGAACTGATGACTTAAAACAAAACTGAGAACAGTTTCTCCTTCTGACTTAGGATTAGAAATTATCTTAATTTTCTGCTCCTCTATCTATTGAGCATGAGTCATGAGCCTGGCTAAACTAATGTCACTATTTAGCATGGCAGATCTGTACTCATTAACCACACTATCATTCACCCCTGAAATAAACTTACTCATCCTTGCCCTGCTATCTACAACCACATGAGGGGCATATCTGGCTAATTAAGTAAACTTAAGAGAATACTCTTTCACTGTCATATTGCCCTATCTGAGGTTGATGAATTCTAGTACCTTATCTTCTCTAAGCTCTAGGGGGAAGAATCTATCAAGAAAAACTGAAGCAAACTCCCCCCGCTCAAATGACCCTGCATCGTCTGCCCACTCTAACTTCCACTGCTTGAACCAAGTATGAGCCACATACTGCAATTGATATGGAGCTAGCTCAGCACTCCAACTAGATGTAATCCCCATTATGTCTGTAACCTTCTACACCTGATCTAGGAATTCCTGAGGGTCTTCGTCTGTCTTAGATCCAAGAAAGGATGGAAGATTTATTCGAGTGAAGTCCCGAATCCTAGTTGCAACTGAATTGACCACTGAGTTGGCTGGAACGACAGTTGGTCGTTCATTCTGAGCAGTAACTGATTGAGCAAGAGTAGTGAATACGGCCCTGAACTCCGCATGAGAAACATGTTCGTCCAAGGGATCTTCTTGGACACGCTAAGTTCTTCTCTTAGGAGGCATGTTCTAAAATAAGGAGAAGAAACGGATTAGACTGAGAGATTAGATTAAGATTATGCTCAATGGCACGACACGAATACTGAAAGAAGGGAAACTATTTCTAAAACATCTTATAGCCTCCTACACATAAATATAACGCGCTACACACCCATGTACAAGACTCCACTTGATGCGGCTTTCAGACTTCCTAGATACTATTGACCTTAGGCTCTGATACTAAGTTTGTAACACCCCAAATCTAGTACCTAAAATTCTACACGGTGCTCATGACCTCGAAGGATCACAAGCTAACCTATGACTGATATTTGTACCTATATACTTCATAATATACTGAATAATACGGAAACATGAACTGAAAGGCCATAAGGTTCACATAACTAAAGTAAAACGTAACATCTAAATGGGTTATAAAATACCCAAAACAACTAAAATAACTATCTGAACATAATAATCTGGAAAACCGCTAACTGGCTGAACTGTCTAAGTAAGGAGTTTATGGAACATGTCCCCAACTAACTCTAACTAATAAACTAATTAATGAGATAATAGGGAAATAACCATGTCCTCAAAAGATGAATACTCACTACTAATTCTGACTTCTGATATCTAAAATCTATTGATGCTCTGGAGCTCGTGTCTCTAAACCTATGGTATAAGACACCATAGCACAAATGCGTCGGTACTTTAAAAGTACTGGTATGTATGTGAGGTAGGATGAATGCATGGGGTTCATATGCATGAATAATATTGGATAACTGACTAATATGAGCGTGAGAATACATGCATGCATACATAGTAACTATATCTGAAATCATGATAACAT
Organism: Capsicum annuum; assembly: GCF_002878395.1. Taxonomy (NCBI): domain Eukaryota; kingdom Viridiplantae; phylum Streptophyta; class Magnoliopsida; order Solanales; family Solanaceae; genus Capsicum; species Capsicum annuum. The sequence goes on from NW_025820093.1 coordinate 2,760, forward strand.
GAGTATGCTGATGACTAACATGACCAATTACTGAATTCTGATAACTGATAACATGAGTGATTGAATCTGACAGTCCTAGATCTGATGAAACTAGCTGAGTTCAATATTGTATCTGAGTTGACTGTATCTGACAGTCCTAAATTATGAAGAACTATTTGAGTTTTTTTACTGAGACTAATATTGAGACTGTGGAGGTAGTCATCTAACCGACATACCCCAAAAAACGTATTATAGATAAATTGGAGTCCAATCTGTGCCCTGATTGGAAGGGTGTCAATACCGTGCCACTAGTAAAGACAACATGAGAGTGACCCTAATATAATAAGTAACTCTAGTGGGAACGGTGGGAACCATCATATAGCAGGTTAAGCCACCTCATCTACCCTCATATAGCAAGCTTTGATGTCTCAACCTATGCTGGCTATATAGTTTTAGAACGCAAAGATTTTTTCTAAGAATTACCCTAATATAATAGTGGAGTTCCCATCCTTGGGTTCACTCGGTGCTAATTTCTACTCTCATTTGAATAGACATTGAACATGATTTATTGAACT
>NW_025820094.1:0-2514 GCF_002878395.1 Capsicum annuum
AGATATGATACGACTTATGGGTATGATATGGATCACAGATATGATATCATTAGCAATATCTTAAATCGTATCAATATCATTAGCAATATCTGAAATAGCATCAATCTTTCAATATCCAACTAACATACTCAATAAATACATTCAACCTCCTCAATTCTCAATACAAAGCATCAATAAGGGTATATCATGTGTAAATAAGTCCATAAGGGTAACACATAAATCTTGGATTAAGGTGGGTCAGAGGGGCCCATTTTTAATCTCTGAAACCAATTTTAGGCAACTTTTACCCCGAACTAGGCTAAGGTATCTAAATTAATTTCTAGATATCTAGTAAGCCATAAATATCCCTAGAATATTATTTCTTCCAAGGCATGAACAACTAAGGCAAACCTACCTAAAACAGTAGCAACTAAGGCAATTTCCCCTGACTTAAGAAACTTAGGACAATTCCACCCTAAACATGAATAACTAATGCAATTTCATCTAGCTTGAGTAATTAAGGAATTTGTATTCTAAACATGATCCATGAATCCCAGTTCACCTAAGACATGAATAACTAAGCTAATTACTACAAGTTTATGGTTTAAAGATAGCTTAAATGGTCCTACTAAACCAAATATTCTTATTCATACTTATAACACCAAAATCCCACCCCATATATAGCATAATATCATAATTATACTACGAGATATCTCAATCTCTAAAGAAGGTAAACTTAACCTACCTGGATGCCGAAGAAAAACCTGAAGAATCCACTAAATAACTGATCTCTCCATTCGACAAGCTTCTATAAGGTGCCACGTTATCAAAATTATAATCTACTCATGAATACAGGAACAATGATACCATATTGCACTATTGTGCTTTGGGTCCAAAATTACATAAAAATCCCATGTGAGGCCCATTTACGGAATTGCACTTTCGAAACCAACATAACTTTCCTCTATTATCATGGAATATTTACCCTCAAAATAGGTTCTGACCCATAATGGTGCTAAAAATTAGTCACAAAGCTTTTACGAATTTTAGATAGGAATGGAGAAATCAACCATGAAAATAATAGAATCTTACCGGAAATTCAATGAGAAATTATGCAAATTTATCAAACTTAAGCTCTACAATTACACAGTTGATTCTCCCAAGAACTCCCATTTTTTAGGGTTTAAGATTCTAGAGAATGAATTAAAATGGAGAAAAATTAGGCTAAGTGGGTATTTATACCCTTCCCAGGAACGCGAGTGCCGCTAAAGAAAACACTAGGCCGCTTTAGCAGTCACCGCTAAAATGTCTGGTACCATTAAAGAGGTATCTATACCTACAAGCTAGGCCACTAGAGCGTACCATGGGCCATTTTAACACTAGATACTAAAGAGCTCAGGTGTCGCTAAAGCGGTACTACTGGATGGGTAGGGCTGTTAAAGTGCCGCACCAGATATTAGTGCCCAGTTGGAGACTTGGAATTTTTTTGAGTCTCTGTCAACCCCTCGAGATTCATTTGAAATTTTGTATGCATAAATGAACTATGCTATCCTATCAAATTCGATATTCTAGACTCAATGGCGCAGTTAAAATTTCTATCCGAGGATGTTTTAATAAAAAATGGGTCCCACACCTACTTGTTATTTTCTTGACTTTTGACCAATAGACCTAAATAAGTCTCGAATCCTTAGGACCCAAACCAAGGGTCCATATATACTAAAATTGATGTTTTGAAGCTGTTGGAACAGACAGAATTGACATACTAGGTCATTTTACTAAAGTTTTTGCCCGATATGAACCAACGAAGGCTTCAAAATAGGAAATTGGATCTAATAACCAAACAAACTACCCAATAATTGAACTAACAGTTCCAGCAAGTCATAAATAAATTGGAGCAGTTATAGGAAAGTTCTAAACAGCAAAAATCAACGGAAATACAGAAAATGACCTAAAGGTCATTACAATGGGATTTTTTTCTAGGTATATATATAAGTTCCTTTAGGGTTTAAGTTTTAGAGAATTAATGGTCTAAATATACGTTGGTCTCTTGCAGGTTGTGAATCATGACAACCTTTTTTTATCTTTGGGGGTTAGGGTTTTTAGTGTTTTTAGTGTTTATGTAGGTGAATGGAAATTTTGGGGTTGTTTATTGATACGTCCAAATTACAACTCTCGTTAGAAAGTGTAAGCGGTCGCTAACAAATATAGAACCCAACAAGGTTGGGTGTCGAATCCCATAGGGAATACTGTGCTACTAAGTATTGCAGTTGTTACTGGACTATTGATCAGAGGTTCCTGGATAAGGTGGTTTTGATTTGTAAGTTATGAAATAATTGCTTGTAACAAAAGTGTTTCAGCTAGTGATATCTCTGCAAATAGTGTATTCAAAGGTATTAAGTAAACCAGGGCTATGGATTCCAGAATGCTAGAGTGACTGAGGTTATAAATCTTGTGAGAGTTTCAATTAGTAACTTCAATTGCAAGAAGAGTTGAATCCTATTCTTTATTCCTTAGTTTCTCAACCTAAGTGAATAT
>NW_025820095.1:0-1574 GCF_002878395.1 Capsicum annuum
TTTCTTAATAACACAAGCATCTCATATCTCTTAAAACAATATGTCTACATAAAATAGATGATTACAATAGCCTTCTACATTACTACTAAGATGCATTACTTATATAATAGGATGACCGTAACTACTTTAACAATATTTATGATAAGAACATATAACTTCTGTTAACCGTAAGTAAGTCCCTAGTAGATAACATCTAGGAAATTGCTCAATGCTCCAGTTTTTCTACTTCTTCCTCCTTGAATAAGTATGGAATATGCGTGGCTTATAAGTGCACCCTTCCAGTAAAGGGAATGGAGGCACTACTTTTGGATAGTAATTGTCCTCTTTCTGTATTCCTCTGACAAATTTCAGAAAGATGTTGTCGATAAAACTGAAGGTCGTAATCTGCTATCAGTTACATTTTCGCAAATCACCACAACAATATGGACAAGCACTAACAAATTTAGTCAATAAACGTCCACGCCAAAATAACAATTCCAGACGACACATTGCTCATGTATCTCAAATGTTTACAAAGAAAGTAGAGGTACACACATGTTCTGCAGATACACTTTCTCTTCGATAGAGGCGGCGACCACCCAACTCGTCGCTAGCTTTAATGCAGCATCTGAAGAGGCAGCATCCGAAAATGATCGTTTTAGTATGTTAGGTTTAATTTTCAGCTTTCTCTTGCATTCTTCAACACCACAGTGGCAATCTTCATCTGCACCAAATTGAAAAACCTCTCAGAGTATGCATTAGCCCTTTGTCTAACAAGTATAGCAGGTTTGTTCAATTTGGTGCATATGAAAACTGCCACTGTGGTGCTGTAGAATGCAAGCGAAAGCTAGGAATTAAACCCAACAAACTAAAACGACCTTTTTTCGGATGGTGCCGCTTCAGATGTTGCATTAAAGCTAGTGGCAAGTCAGGTGGCCGTTGCCTCTACCAAAGGAAAGCACCTGCATATACAAATTCAAAACATGTGTGTACCTCTACTCTGTCTGTAAACATTTGAGATACGAGAGCAATGTATGTTATCTGGAATCATTCACTTTCCTTGGACATTTATTGACTAGATTTATGACTAAATTTGTTAGTACCTGTCCATATTGTGGTGGTGACCTGCGAAAATGTAATTGATAGCATATTTTGACCTTCGGTTTTATCGATCCAAGATCTTTCTGCTCTTTTACGAAATTTTTCCAAAGGAAGACATAAAGATGACAATTACTTACAATTACTATCCAAAAGTAGTGCCTCCTTTCCCTTTCCTAAATGAGCAGGGCCAACCGTTGAAAGCTCTGCTGCTTTTCCATGGAAAGAAACTTTGAAGAGATGAAACGGACCTACATTTTCGAAGGTAAAAGTGGAAAGGTTGCATGATGGTACTTGTACATGAAGTGTGTTATCAGTTCATATGCTATTATGATTTCTCGCAACATGAACATAGCTGGCAAATCGTGCATGATTGACAGAGCATTGTCTTTGTTTGGTAGACACCAAAATCATGGTATTCCCACCCGAGCTAGGAGTGTCAGATGCTCATCTTAGTTTCACCAGACTTGGATGATAACGGAAGATGATTCTTAGGC
>NW_025820096.1:0-1068 GCF_002878395.1 Capsicum annuum
TGTCTCTCTCAGTCTCTCTCTCTATCTATCTATATATATATATATATATATATATATACATACATTGGATATCGACGGGTCCTTTCTATATGTTACTTCCTCCGTTTCAAAAAGAATCACCTACTTTCTTTTTTAGTCTTTTTCGAAAAGAATGACCCTTTCCTGTTTTTAGCAATATTTAAATTTTAACTTTCCACGTGATTTGTTTAAGACCACAAGATGGAAGGATATTTTGGTACATTTGACATATCTTTAATTTAAGACCAAAAGATTCAAAAGTTTTCTTTATTTTCTTAAATTTCGGACCAAGTCAAACTAGGTCATTATTTTTTAAACAGGGGGAGTATTTTTTGTCTCAATTTATATGACACAAATGGAACTTAGATAATCAATCACTAAAATCATTTAAGTTTTTAATTATCGTGAGTTATAATATTTTTTTCTATTCCAATTTAAGTGAAAATGATATAATTTTGAGAGTCAGCCAAATATTTATATCTTTTAAATTTTTTAAGTTATTAATTATGTGATTTATAATGTTTTTTACATAATTTTTTAATAAGATATTAATACTCTTTTCATCCAACACTTAGATAGTTAATCAACTTACTTTAATTACTGTGATTTACTTTACTTTTTATCTCATTTTCAAATAATATATGTTACTTTATATTTCCTTTTCCCTATCTCAATTTATGTTGCACTAATATAATTTTGATAGTCAACCAAATTTTCTATGTTTGACATATCATTTTGTGTCTATTCACTTTTTTTATGAAATATTATTAACTTTTTAATGATTAGCTGACCATAATTAATTAGGGTGATATCGTAAAATTACAATTGAAGCAGCGAAGCAGACATGTCTTAAATGACTTATAATAACTAATTAGAAATAATATAGAAAAATTACTATAAAAATACTTGTGGAAAACATTTAAGTGGGTCTCATATATGACGTCAAGTTAATATAAAATATCAAGAGTTAATTTATCATTTGCTGTCTATTTTACCTTTTTTCTTAAATATTATTCTTTTAAATACTTAGGTGACTTATAATAATTAATT
>NW_025820097.1:0-1949 GCF_002878395.1 Capsicum annuum
TATTCGCATCATATTTTAAAGGTTCTGTCCACGCACTTTCATAGAAATCTGGACAATAAGGCACAAGGTGGTGTCCTCCACAAAAACAACAAGAATTACCATCACTCGAAAACCATATATCTTAGACTGACATCTTGAGAAGAGTGTAAGAAAAATAGAAATAAAAAGAATAAAAAAAAACAAAAACTATTTACAACTCAATATAGAAAAATAAAAAATAAGATAGTTGCCTAATAACAAGCCCCCGACAACAGCACCAAAAACTTGACAGTGCCCAAGCGCACACACAAGTATACGTGGTCTTATCAAGTAATATAGTAGCTTCAAGGAAGCCCAAGTATCGTTCTCTTAGGGACTTGTGTTCACCGCCTCTCTAATTCTAGTCTAACTAATTGAGAAAAAATAAACACCAAGAGTTTTGAATAAGTGTAAACTAAAAATAAAATAAACAATGCATAAAATGAAAGTCTTGGGACAATCTATGGAGAAAAGCCTAGGTTTAAAGTACTTCAAACAATCATACTATGTTATTGAAATTAATTCGTTAACTTGCTTATTTTGGTTGTTGATTTGTAGTGTTAATTGCATGATTATGGTTTCCCAACCTATAATTTTTTACCTAATATGGATATTACAACTACATTGTTGAGCGGGGATGTAATAATCCAATTAAGTGAATTAAAGCTATCATCCTACATTTGAATCAAGTAAGGCATCTAAGTATATCCATGTCCTAGACGCTAAGTTCAATTCTTTATTTTATAAAAGAATAAAAACCCAAACTTTATTTATTCCCATGTTCTATCTCCCTATTCCCTCTCCCGAGATCAAAAGGTTGACAATATATGTATTTTATGGGTGATCAATCCATGAAATAATTCAAACAAGAATAAACAAACAACCAATAATAATAGGCGAATTAAATGAAATTAATCCAAAACAATAATAATCATGTTCTTGGCTTTAACCCCGAAAAGAGGGTTTAACCTTGAATGGAAATATTCATCATCCAATCCCTTGGAATGATGATAAAAACCATAAAAAAAACTAAATTAAAGAATGATAAAACCTAAAAAGAAGTTATGGTAGCCTTCATTGATGTCCCAAGTGATCTAGGATATTCCAAGATGTTTAAAATATTTTTTAGGATGTTATATTTATAGTAGACAGGTTATAAACAAAGTTAGATTAAGTTTACACGTTTTTTTCCTTCAGCTGGGAAAAATTTTCCCAATTTTGGGCATCGGCTCGATGCAGTGACATGCAAATTCACAATTTTCAAAAAATCTATCAATTCTAATAGCTGTTTGCGATTTCAGCGCGTCACAGGGCCTCCTTAAACTTCAATATAAGATACACGCACCATATGGTCAAAACATTGGGCATCTTATGAATCTAGTTATGTTTAGAACCCATCCATTTTCCACCTGTACAGTATACACGTGCCCCATACTTTTCAGGGCTCCAAATTACGTCTAGCTTGCATCTTGTGCTTCCGTGGTCATTTACGAGCCTTTTTGAGTTGTTTCCACTTGATTTGAATCTTTTATATAGTTCACATATCATCATAATCCATTCAAAATATCCTAAATCATTAAACACATCAATTAAGAGCTCAAAACAACACAACATCCTCATCGATGAACTAGAAACATGAGCTAAGCATAGGCTAAATTCACATTGAAATTTAACTCATTGTTTTCACTCTTTTCTTGATCCAATTGACCCTTGAACTTTATAACTAAGTTGTTTTACATATAAATACATAATAACAACCTTAGTAACTCATTAAAACACATTATAACCCAACACAAGAGACTAGAAAAACACCTAGCTCAAGCTAGTTACACTAGTTTTCTCGGTTGAAATCTAAATGTTCAAATTTAATCAAAACTCATGTGAAACTACCATTAAACATTGTAAACACATACTTAGACACATAATTGCTC
>NW_025820098.1:0-2384 GCF_002878395.1 Capsicum annuum
CCAACAACTGGTGTGACAGTTAGCTCATCTGTTTGGGCAGTAAGATGATCTACTACGGTCTTGAAGTCATCCTCCATTCCAACAATAGTGTTTGGCCCAGTTGCATACCTTGTTGACGAGGAAGAAGTCCTTGCTAACTCTTTTCTATCGCTTCCATGCCTTCTAAACTCGATCAACATCACCTCCTTTTTGAGAAAATAAACTTCTTTTTCCACTTTTAGCAGTTCTTCATAGAAGGATCTACACGCCCTTTCGCGTTTCTCTCTGCAATCTGCTAGAATGATAATGCTTCTTAGGCTTGAATCAACTTTATCTTCTACTTTATAAATTACATCTCTGATCCTCTTTTCCAAAACCTTCAGAGTTTCGGTATCTTTGATTTCCTTAGTAGTATCCTCAAGAAAAAATTGTAGAGAGCAAAGACTTTGATGCGCGGATTCAACATGTGGCTGTATGCAACTTGCACAAACCAAACGTTGGTTAGGTTGCAAGAGTTGCTCCAGCGTATGCATAAGCGAAGAAAGAGAAGCGTAAGCCATTTTCACCAAGCTAAGATTTTAGTCCTAATCTTTTTTTTTTTTTCACAAGAAGAAACCTGGCTGATTCAAATTAGCGGTACCATTTGCATTAAAACATAATGTACTTATTAGAATTAAGGTGTGTAGTGCAGTGCATGTACTATTACTTTTCTTAAATAAACCTTATCAAGTAGTAGTTGACATTTGAATTAACAAAGGAAGAAATGGTCATTTTCAGGCTAATGAATAGTTTAGATGGCACTCGACCTCAATAGATAATAACAACAAAATAAGCCTACCACAAAGTAGTACCACATTCTACCTCCCTGAAACAACAAACATCACCGAAACTCTAAGACCAAGACACCACAAGTAAAGCACTACGACAACTAGCACAGATAACAAGACAAAACACACCTATCTACTCTCCTACCTACTACCCATCTACCTTAATTTGCATCCTCTCGGTAAGTTGTAACTGCTCCATGTCATGTCTAATCACCTTCCTTCAATATTTCTTTAGTCTAACTCTGCCACAAATAAGATGTGGCTAATAATGAATCAAATGGTTTACCTAATTTTCAGAGTGGATAATTTGAACTTGAAGCTCATAATTTCCCCAGCTTTCTTGTTCTTCTTGAATTTTCTATTTGGATCAAGTGTAGTGTCGTTATTTCGCCAATACTCTGGGGAATTTTCTCGAGGTTATGCAACCCATACAGTCTTAGGTTCTCAAGCATTGGAAAATTATCACTAGTTGCTTCGAACCTTTCCAGTTTATATCCGAACACAATTTCTAGATACTTTAATCTTAGAAACACATCATCTTGATTTAGTCTCCAATCTGTTCCCATGAATCCACAATGTGCTTTGAGCACCTCAAGATTGGGCAAATTAGCCAGCACGGTCATATTTTCCCATGGAAAAAATGTAAAGTATAATCTCAACTTCTTGAGATTAGTCAGGAAAATATCGCTAGAGAGACTGATCGGATAACAGGTTGTTGCTGCTGAAATTTGTAGTGCCTCAAGCCCCTTTAGACTATTGAGACTATCAACAATTACAGACCAGTGAGCAGTAGATTCCGATGTAATCTTTAGCTTCTGTAGATTGGGAGTTCTTCTTAGGATTTCCGCGGCAAAAGAAGAGGAAGGGAGAGCAATTGTCTGCAAGTTATTGAGAAACAAAGGTTGTTCTCCAATGCCACGACTTTCTGCCTCTAGAGGATTAGGCATATGTATATGCCGTCCAATATCAAGATGTCTTATCTTTGACATTGTCCAGATCTCTAGTGGGAGGTTCAAGTCTGTCATCGGGGATCTAAAAAAAATTATGGTATGTAAGTTCCACAATTTAGCTAGTGAAGGAGCTTCGTCAATTTTTGCAGCAACATATCTCAAATGAACAAGTCCAGGTATTACATTGCAAAAACAGTGATGTGTATTAAGTACGTCCAGCACCTTAAGCAGCTTGAAATGTGAGACAAAAGAACAAGGACGTTGTACAGAAACTTTACGACAAAAGCTAGTAAAAATCAAGCTGCGGGCTGTATTGTAGTAACAGACTCGTGCCTTGGAAGATAAATGTGCTTCCGGAGTGTAATCATCACTCGCCGTTGATAATCTATGCCTTCTAAGTAAGTGGGGACATTATCATGCATGACAAGCACAACATTTTCAATTTGAGCTTCTCTTATGCACAGCTGACGCAGAAGATCATGAATTTTACAAGTTTTGATCCTTCCATTAGCCCGTCGTTTGTGAACCAAAATTAGACTTCGTTGGATTAACTCTTCTAGATACTCCTCAGCCACTAGTTCCATGCTTTTATCCTTTCTTTCCTTTACGAACTGCTCAGCAATCCATA
>NW_025820099.1:0-1052 GCF_002878395.1 Capsicum annuum
GATTTAGAATTCTTAAACTAATAAAAAATGTATCAGTTGTATGACTTCAAATAAGGAAAGAGTTACCATAAATATATTTAATTAATTTTCAATTCTTAAATCAGAAAAAGATATAGAAATTTTGATGTCTTCTAAAAGAAATTTTTTTTTACCATAAATACATTTAATTAATTTTCAACTCTTAAACATTAGGACGAAATAGTGAAAAAGACTATTTTGTTTAAATATTACGAAAAAATAGTGAAAAAGACGATTTTGTTTAAAACAAGGATTTCAATGAAGGGCAAAAAGTTTAATTCACTTTTTTAAGGATATTCTCACTTTTAATATATTATAGATATATATATATGCATGTATATAATTTAACTTTTTATACATAAAATATTAATTATAATCTACTTTTTAAATACTTTTCAATTGGTCTTATTAATTTTCAATATTTAGAAAGTATATATATGTAATATTTATCCATTAATTGCTAATAAAATGATCCAAAATTCAATATAAACTTAAAACCTAAAATTTTCACTCTTCATCTTATTTTTTAGTTTCAAGAGAGTTTTTCGCTTCTCAATTTTTCATAATAGTGGTTTTTCATTAGCGCATGAGTAAAAACATAATTGATCTAAACTTCAATCACAATATAATTGTCAAAAATAAATATTATAAAAAAAATTAAGAAAAGCCAAAAAAACCGAAAGAACCGACTAAAACCTAAACCGAAAAAAATAATTTTTTGTTGGTTTGATTTGATTTATAGTTTTAGTAAACCGACATAATTGATTTAATTTTTTTCAATAGAAAACCAAACCAACCCGACCTATGTGCACACCTACTTCTTATATTTATCTTATTCTAACGCTTTCATAGTTATTTTTAGATTTTTTAAATCTTCGTTTAGAATTCTTAAATCAATGAAAAATCTATTAGTTGTCATTAATTCTAATGTCTTCTAATAAAGAAATATTTTATTATAAATATTTAATTAATTTTAAAAAAATAATAAAAAAATAATTTTATCTAAAATAAAGACTTTTAGTGAAAGACAAAAA
>NW_025820100.1:0-2253 GCF_002878395.1 Capsicum annuum
TCGAACACTAATTGACAACCTAGTAATCTCCTACTAGCTTGTAAGTTAGTTTTTGTGTCCGTTCATGTTAGTGTTATTTGTGTACTTTTGTCATTTGATTTGTTGATTGGTTCTGGACTCACATCCTACTATATTTGTTTGAGTTTCAAACAGAAATCCAATTCGGACAAGAGTAGGCTCAATCCTCGATACCTCACGAATTCCTTAGCCGATTTACAACACTTGTGAATCCACGAATAAGGTAATCGAAGTGAGTGAGTGTGGTGAGGCTTTTGGACTAATTTGTTTGTTGTTTTTGCAGGTATTTTATTAGGTACATTTCAATGGATGGAACGACCTCCCAAATCGTGGGAAACAATGATACCAATATCCTCATAGCTTCTACTGAGGGCCTCAACCACACTTTGGAAAGAATGCAAGTGAGGCTTGGGATGTTAGAAACGGATGTGTCATCGGTGAAGGGGGATATAACATCGTTGAAAGGGAATGTATCTATTATGAGTGGGAGTTTAGAACGAGTGGAAAGCCAAAGGAGTCATCCCTCTACTCCTCAACACTATCATGTGTCCTCGAATGAAAATGATCAAAACACTTCCCCTACTATCTTCCCCTAAATATTACACCAAATGATCAATCCACTAAAATAACCACCAAATGCTCCCCAAAGCTGAGAGTTTGATAAACCAACCCACCCTCCACTTCACCTAGTCCAACAAGAAGGATTTTGAACCTAAATACCAACACCAAACCCGAGCCCTTCACTTAACCAAAGGCCTCACATTCCAATCCAAACTCCACTAAACCAAAGGACTTACTTTCCACTAAATCCACATTCACTTATCCAAATCGACCCAACTGTGTAGAGGGATATGGTAGGGAGAAACAATATGGGGGTTATGGAGCTTATGGTGATGTTTACTTGAGGGAAGAAGAGGTGATAAGTATGCATGGAGATTTAGGCTGAGAGGTGAGGGGTATCCACCAAACCTGAGAGCTAGGCATCAATACCATCAAGGTTAGTCTTCTAATCTTTAAGGGAGAGAGTGATATCGAGGTATATATTGCTTTGGAGTCATCTTGTGACAAGTTATTGTAAGTAAATGATCTAACCGAAGAGAAAAAGAGTTGTTATGCTATCGCTTCCTTTGAGGGGTATGCAAACACTTAGTGAGAGTATGTGAAAAGGTTTGGTGATATGTTGATTAGAGGGCAACCACATCTATGGTTTAGATTGAGGTACCTTATGTGTCAAAGGTACTTACCTGAGGGCTACAAATATGAGATTCTTGCCAAATTGTACAACTTGAGGTAAGGAAACAAAAGTGTCATGGCATACTATGATGAATTTCAACAATTGATGTTGAAGCTTGACCATCGAGGTGAACAAGTGAACTATGACATTATACAATTCAAAGTTGAGTTGAATAGAGACATAGCTTCTCAGATGACCCTCCATAAATATGACACCATCGATAGTATCTTCTAAGCGGCCTTGGAAATTGAGAGAGAGCTCTCGGATTTTAAGTCCAAGAATCACCAACAACCCTCCTCGGATTGGCACCAACATAAAGAGCACTCACCAATGCCAACCTAGCTGAGAACAATGTCCAGGATGGGGGAACAAGGCTAGTTAATGCCCAAAATAGAGAAATTTAATCCTTAGGGAGGGCAAATTGTATTATCTTGGTGAGGGGGTGGGACTTGAATTGAATAAAATTGATGAAAAAGCTCAAGATAGAGAGCTAGAAGCCGAGGTGGAAATTGATGAAGGTGGGGAAAATATTTGGATGATTGATGGAGAGTGTGTAGTACCTATGTATATGGAAAGAAAAGTCATGCTTAGTGAGGGTGCCGAGAGTTAGGATTGTGGTATTTGCCCATAAAGGCCCTTTGTTACTTTACTAACCAAGATGTTAGCACTTTCCCTAGCATCCATTCTACTTATGTGCAAGTTGTAGAATATGTAAGTCCAAGGAGCATGATTGATGACGACATGGAACTCTTGGTTGAATATCCTAACCTTGGGAGGAGCATCGAAAAGATGATTCAAAGGGGAGAGCTTACGGGTGATGATTGCTTGAATTTGTGGGCAAATTCCTCTCAAGATGGAGAGGATAATATGAGTAAGATCACGTAGATGGAATTATGTGGGTGTGTATTGAATCCTTCCAAGTGTGTGTGCAAGAAAAGTGTAATTAAGGGCTATAACACATCCAAAACAGCCACTAAGTCACACTAAAGGGGTGTCTATTC
>NW_025820101.1:0-4432 GCF_002878395.1 Capsicum annuum
TGGATTGAAAGAAGGTTTAGCTTAATGAACAATAAGAGAGTTTAGGGTTTTTGTTGAATAAAATTAGGGAATATGGGCAAATTATGCTCCTTCAGCAGTTTAATCCCATGTTTTCATGATTTGGGGCAGTGGAAAAAGATCAGACTGCCCTTCTGTAATTTCAATTTGCAACTGGAACCCGAATTTTACTATCACCGCAATGCGATGATGTGACCATCGCTACAGCCACCACAACTCGGTGCAATCGTGGTGAGCTACTGTAATGAAAACCCAAACATGGTCTGATCCTCGTCCAAAAAATCCAAAACTTTCTCGAGATATGCTACTTACATCCTTGAACATGAATTAACTTAAAAATTTATGTCTTGGGTTTGGAAAGGTCAATTTAAAAATCATTAAATTTCAGAGGCCAAAAATAAGACTAATTCCCCAATACTTAGCCAAATTTTCAGGTTCTAAGCCTCTTATACCTGCACTAAGCCGGAACGAACTTAGAAAAGTGTGAGGTATTATTATATCTCCCCCTTGGGAATATTCATCCTCAAATGAGATTGATTAAGCTGAGAATACTGAGGGACTGAGATTATATACTGAACATGCATAACTGAAACATGATTACATGACTGTGGCTAAAATATGACACGTGACTAACTGATTCATGAATACATGAAATGTCATGAGACTGATTACATAGTTGGAAATGAGAATGAAATAGAGATAACCGAAGGAAAATTGCTACCTTAAGCTGAGTATGAATTCATGGAGAAAAGATGAGGGTACTTGGTTCGCATATTTGCTTCTGCTTCCCAAGTGGCTCCCTCAACGGACTGGTTCAGCCAAAGAACTTTGACTAGGGGAACTTCTTTGTTCCTTGGTCTATGAATTTGACGATCGAGGATTTCTACTGGAAACTCCTCATAAGAGAGACTGTCTTAAACATCTACGCTTTCTAAGGGCACTACAACAGCTGGGTCCTCAATACACTTCTTCAGTAAAAAAACATGGAACACTGGGTGTACAAAAGCCAAATATACAGGCAAATCAAACCCATAAGCTACCTTTCCAAAGTGGCTCAAGATCCTATAAGGGCCAACATACCGGGGACTAAGTTTCCCCTTTTTTTCAAAACTCTTCACTCCCTTCATAGAGAGATTTTCAAATATACAAAATCACCAATCTCAGATTCAAGATCTTTTCTCCTAACATCTGTATAAGATTTCTATCAGCTTTGAGCTATCTTAAGCCTCTCTCTCTAATTAATTAAACTTTCTCTAATGCATCATATACTAACTTAGGCCCTATCAAAGTAGTCTCACCTACCTCAAACAAACCAATTAGAGATTTATACCTCCTCCCATATAGAGCCTCAAATGGAGCCATCTGGATATTGGAATGATAGCTGTTATTGTAGGGGAACTCAATTAATGACAAGTGATCGTCCCAACTACCCTAAAAATTGATAACACATGCTCTCAACATGTCCTCTAGGGTCTTAATGGTCCTCTTTGCTTGACCATCTGTCTGAGGGTGAAAGGTGTACTGAGGTGAACTTAGATACTAAGACCCTTCTGGAAGGCTTTCCATAATTGAGAGGTAAATTAAGTACCTCTATCAATAATAATGGACAACGGAACTTATTACAACCTAACCAACTCTATGATATAGAGCTTGGCATAGTCCTCGATTGAATAAGAAGTATGGACTGGCAAGAAATAGGTTTATTTGGTCATCTTGTCCACAATGACCCAAATTGAATCATGCTAATGGTGAATACAAGGAAAACCCATCACAAAGTCTATGTTCACCTCTTTCCACTTCAAAGTAGGAATACTGAACTCCTGCATAGTGCCACTAGGCTTTTGGTGCTCAACCTTAACCTGCTTACAAATAGAACACTTATTACAAACTTTGCAACATCTCCCTTCATGCCACTCCATAAATAGATTTCTCATAAATCACGATACATCATAGTGGCCCCTGGATAAATAGAGTAACACGCACTATACACTTCTATGAGAATCCTCTGTCTCAAATCATCTACACACGGTGTACATAGTCTACCCTGGCAACGCTACACACCATCTCCCCCTTGGGAGAAAACCTCTACTTTTTTATCTCTGACTGACTCTTTCAACTCGACCAAGCTAGGATATTTATCTTTCTTTTCTTTCACTTCGGCAACCAATGAAGACTCTGAACTGTTCTATACCTATACACTACCCTCAGCAGAACTGACCAAACGAACACCTAATTTGGTAAGCTGAAGAACTTCCTGAACTAGGTTCTTCTTATCCTTTTCAACATGGGAAATACTACCCATAAACAACCTATGAAGGCATATGTGACTACATTGGCCTTGCTCAGATAGTACAAAACATTAATATCATAATCATTCAACAATTCTAACCACCTACACTGATGAAAATTCAAATCTTTCTGTGAAAATACATACTACATGATTTTGTGATTTGTGAACATATCAACATGCACCCCATAGAGATAATGCCTCCAAATCCTCAAAGCAAATACAACATTTGCTAACTTAAGGTCATGGGTGGGATAATTATTTTAATGGTACTTAAGCTATCTAGAGGTATAGGTTATAACCCTACCTTTCTTCATGAGAATGCAACCCAAAACAACTTTGTAGGCATCACAGTACACAATAAAACTATCTAAACCATCTGGAAACGTCAGAACCAGGGCTGAGGTAAGTCAAGACTTAAACTCCTGAAAACTCTTCTTGCAAGAATCTGACCATTGAAACTTGACTTTCTTCAGAGTCAATCTAGACATGAGGGATACAATATATGAAAACCCCTCAACAAACCAATGTTAATTGCCATCCAAACCCAAGAAACTTTTGATATCTTATGTAGAGATGGGTCTGGGCAAGTTTCTCACAGCTTCAGTCATTTTAGGATCAACTCTAATGCCGTCATCGGAAATGATATGACCAAGAAAGGCTACTAATCTTAGCCAAAATTCACACTTACTGAATTTGGCAAATAATTGATGGGCTCTAACAGTCTGCAATACAATCCTGAGGTGGTCTGCATGATCATTTTCATTATGGGAATAGACAAGGATGTCATCAATGAAGACTATGAGGAACATGTCCAAGTACTATTTAAACACTCTTTTCATCAAGTCTATGAAAGCTTCTAGGGCATTTTCTAGACCAAAGGACATGACTAGGAACTCAAAGTGACCACACCGAGTTTTGAAAGCTATTTTTGAAATGTCACATTCTCTGACTCTGAGCTGATAATAGTCGAATCTGAGGTCTATTTTAGAGAAATAATTGGCACCCTAAAGTTGGTCGAATAAGTTATCAATTCTGAGAAGTGGATATTTATTCTTAATTATAACTTTGTTCAACTAAAAATAATCGATGCACATTCTAAGAGAACCATCTTTCTTTTACACCAAGAGGACTAGAGCACCCTATGGAGAAACACTAGGCCTAAATGAATCCCTTATCTAAGAGATCTTTCAACTTTTCTTTCAATTCTTTAAGTTCAGTTGAAGCCATTTGGTATGGCAGATTAGAGATAAGCTGAGTATTTGGAAGAAGGTCTATTTCGAAGTCAATTTCCCTTTTGAAAGGAACTCCGGGAAGGTCTTCAGCAAATACATAAGAAAATTCCCTTACTACAAACACCGACTCAAGGTTGGGAGTTTCGAATCTAGAGTCTTTGACTCACACAAGATGGTAAACAAACCTCTTGGATATCATTTTCCTCGCTCTAAGGTACGAAATAAGCTGACCCCTAAGAGATATAGTACTACCCCTTCATTCATGGACTTTTTCATTTGAAAACTAAAAATGAATGATTCTATTTCTACAATCAACTGAAGCATGGCATGAATGAAGCCAATCCGTGTCAATAATGATGTTAACTTTCTGAGACACTGTAACCGGGCAGTTTCTGTATACCTACCAGGCTATGATAGACTTACCCACTTAGGTAGATACTTAGAAAGGATCGATTAAGGTTTCAGGACTGACTCTAAAGTTGAAAACTATGTAAGGGGTTACAAAAGAAAGAGAAGCTTTGGGATCTAGCAAAGCATAAACATGTAAATGAAAGACCTGTAACATATTGGTAACTACATTAGGAGAACTTTCCTGATCCTTTTGGGACTAAAGTGCATAAATCCTGTTCTAACACTGACCGCTGGTAGCACTGGAAGTTGTACCCTGCTCAGTTGAGTGACCTGCTGGTGCTGATGACAAATGAGACTTGCCCTGATAGCGCACATCCCTACCCTTATGAGCCACCACTCGACACTCCTGAATCCAATGGCCTGGCTTACCATACCCAAAACATACATAAATTCTAGCTCTACATTATCCCTGATGATTTCTACCATATTTTTGGCAAAGAGGATTCGTACAACCACTACTTATGCTGACCTGGGAATTAGA
>NW_025820102.1:0-1141 GCF_002878395.1 Capsicum annuum
TTTGGGCGAGAGACGTTAACAACAACATAAGCTTCGGTTTAATAAAGATCACCGAGGATCTGGAGGCATTTAACAGCTATCCATGGGGGTATGAAAGCTTCAAAATGACTGTCAAATATTTGTTGACTCCGTTAGCGCCAAAGACAGTCAACTTATATGGCTTCCCATGGGCTTTCATGGTAAATGTTTCTTTCTTCTATTATGATATCATTTATTTTTTTCGCTTAATAATGGTTTTGATTTATTGGCTTTATTTTATAGGCTTGGGCATTTGAAGCCATTCCTTATTTGAGACAACAAGTGAACTACCAAGAAGGAGTTTCTTGTCCAAGAATCTTGAGATGGTTGTCGGCCAAAACTCATAAAAATGCAAAATTTCTTGATCTATTCAACCCCCCAAAGGATGCAATAAGTATAATTATAATTAATTTTTTCTTTTAATTAATGTTTTTTTTTGAATGATCTAATCATCATTCTAATATATATAATGATTTGTGTTACAATGTGCATCCGTCGCTAGTTTCGATTAATCGAGAGTTGAATATGCCATTTTTTCTTACTTTACGATCTATGCAAACTTTATCGGACCTTATGGTCATCGACAGAATAAAAATGGAATTGTTTGGAGCAACAGCCATTACAAGAAAAAACAATTTTGGAGGGTGGGCTTATTGTTGTTGATGGAGCTGTTGGTGGTGGTAGTGGTGCTACTGTTGGTGCTAATGATGCTCCTCTTACAGTATTTAAAGCAACCCATTATAAGTATGATCATACTGGTTATACAGATTTTGCCTCTCCCAGCGAATGTTCTGTATGCAAATGTCAAGACTACAGGGCGAAACATGGTGTAGTGATTAATTTTATTAATGAATTAACTGCTTTTGTAAAGGAATTGATATCTAAGAGGGGTATCATTCCATCAAAGAGGATTTTATTTCCATCTGCTCCATTAGAGATTAGGTCTAAGAGGAGAAGGAGGGTGATTTCCAGGGCATTATCAGGCATCAAAAAAAGCAAAATTGCAACTCCTCTATCTACGTGTTGCACTGAGCAGCGCAAATGTCCAAAGGAGTGCATCACGAGCTGAAGAAGGGGAATATATTATATGTCTTTCAACTGACAAAACAAACAGACACATATC
>NW_025820103.1:0-1929 GCF_002878395.1 Capsicum annuum
ATTACACATATTTTGTTGCTATTAAAGGATGATTGGAGAGTTGTTGCAGACTGTTTTGTGTGTTTGGGTTGGGAGCTGCCCGGTTTCTATTGGGAAAAGGTGTGATTAGTTTGTATTGAACTATATAAGATGGATGTGGTGATACACCACTGAATTAATGATTGTGTACGTTTATTGCTCATTTCGCTTTGTGTCTTGGTTGGGAGGTGTAATGAAGCCAAAGTTGTGTCAGGGGATATTATATGAATATGTATGGTATGTGGATGTAATTGGCGTATAAGAGTATTAAATTGACACCCTTTATTGATAAATTAAGGGCTTACTTCCCGGCCACTAGTTTGGTGAAGTTAAATAGCCAAAATGTGACGTTTGGTTGCTAATATTAGTTTGCCATATACTTCATTGTAGATACATAATCTAAAAGGGCGGAGAGTCGAGTTGGTTTGGTATTGGAGTTTTACAACCAGGTATGTAAGGCATACTCTATTTTGCACTCTTGTCATGAAAACGAACACTTGTTCCATCGAGCAAGCTTCCAAGATTATCCTATAACACGTGATACATAATAGCACCGTATGATATCCCATCTTACTAATGAACTTGATCCCGCTCTCTAATGAGTTAAAACATCTCAATACATGCTTGCTACCAATCCTACATATCTATTTTCACTAGTAAATTTCAGAATTTTTTCGTTTACTCAAATAAGACCCATGTGTTATTTTTAGCTCCTAAACACTTCATTAGCGTGCCAACAACTCCTTACTTCATTGTTATTGCATTGATTGCCTATTTACATGTCTCTTATTGATAGATCATTGTTTCAAGGTACCATAATGTTATGACTACCGAAGTAAGAATCTCAAAGGCTAATTAAACTAAGTAATGGAAATCTGTAAAACGGGTAGAAGCTCAGGGGCATAAGCCTAGCATGGTCCGATCCCGATACTTTATATGTGGGTGGCAGCTCAGGGGCATAAGCCTAGCATAGGCCGATCCCAATGTTTATTTACTGGTGGCAGCTCAGGGGCATAAGCCTAGCATGGGCCGATCCTGATTTGTTATTTACCACTGCAACTGGTCATTCGTATCATATGGATTACAAAGATAATGAAGTAAGAACATAAAAGAAGGAAAGAAATGTAATGTACCATGTTCCACAAGTATATGTAAAGGTGGTCTCTAGAACTATTTTTACATTTGCTCCAGATTTTTATTGAACCTTTGTATCTTGTATTGTTACTTTTCCGCCTTGCATACTCAGTACATATTTTCGTACTGACTCCCCTTATGGGGGACCTATATTTCATGCTACAAGCACAAGTGCTTCGAAAAACACGCCTCCTCAGTAGGAGCCCAAGATATCCATCTGTTATTGGTAAGCGCCAGTTTGCTTTGGGGCTTTCCGAGTCGGTTCTATATATTTTTAGTATTGTATAAAAGTTAATAGCATGGCGGGGGTTTGTCCCGACCTTAGCTAAGTTCTATGTATCGTCTAGAGGCTTTGTAGACCAATGTAAAGTTAAGCATGGTAGTGTGTTATCTTATAGATGTTATGGCCCCAATGGCCAAGTCTATTATGTCTATAGTTTTAGGGCTTGTCGTTTATATTTTTTTTATTAAGGAATTATATCCGTATATGGCAAAACCTTTGCCTATTATAGTTGCATGCATGTAATTCCAAGGTTATGGGTTGGTTCTCTCGGGCCTTCACAGCTATGGGTGCTTGTCCGCCCCAATAGAATTTGAGGCGTGACAGCTTTTTCGGTGGTCAAAAGGGATAAACGGATTGAACGGGCCATTTTTGGGCCAAATTGATGTGCTATAGCCCACGATTTTTTAGGTAGGCCTGGGGGTCGATCGTGATTTTGGTCAAAAATCGATCGAGCTTCCCCAAACAGGTTAGAGACCTACCTAGTGTGGGTCATT
>NW_025820104.1:0-1385 GCF_002878395.1 Capsicum annuum
ATAACCAGGTATGTAAGGCATACTCCATTTTGTACTCTTTGGCATGAAATCAAACATTTGTTCCACCAAGTAAGTTTCCAAGGTTGTCCTATAACAAAGTGATACATAATTGCAACACATTACACTCCATGTATCCAATGACCTTGTTCCCACTCTCTAACGCATTAGAACACCTCAATACGTGTTTATTATTAAATCTGCGCGTTTCACTAGAAAATTTCAAGATTTCTCCGTTTGTTCAAATAAGACCCATGTTTTATGTCAGCTCCTAAACACTTTATTTGTGTGCCAACAGCTCCCTACCTCATTGTTGTTGCATAAAGTGTCTATTTACATGTCTCTTATTAGCGTATTAATGGTTCAAGGTACCATAATGTGATGGCCATCAAAGTAACAATCTCAAAGGCTAAATAAACTAAGTAATGCAAATCTGTAAAATGACGAGTGGCAGATCAGGGGCATTTGCCTAGCATGGGCCGATCTCGATACCTTTATTTGTGGGTGGCAGCTCAGGGGCATAAGCCTAGCATGGGTCGATCCCAATCTTTATATGTAGGTGGTAGCTTAGGGGCATAAGCCTAGCATGGGCCGATCCTAATTTATCTATTTACCACTGATCAGCTAGTCATTTGCATTATATGACTTACAAAGATTATGAAGTAAGAAGGTAAAATGAAGAAAGAATGTAATGTACATTTTCCCACAAGTATTTATAAAGGTGGTCTACTAGTACTACTTATACACTTGTATCAGATTTATATTGAGCTTTTGTATCAAGTGTGTTGTTACCTTCTGTCTTACATATTCAGTACTTATTTTTGTACTGAAGTCCCTCACGGGGGATCTATTATTCATGCTGCAGGCACAGGCACTTCAGCTCATACAACTCACTATTAGGAGCGCAGGCTTTTCAAGGACTATTGGTGAGCTCCAGGTTGATTCGGGGCTTTCCGAGTCTGTTCCATATATTTTGGTATTGTACAGTAAGTCAAGAGTAGGGCGGGGGTTTGTCCCCACCCTAACTAAGTCTATGTATCTTTTAGAGGCTTTGTAGACTAATGTAAAGTTATGGTAGTGTTTTGTCTTTAGTTGTGGTGGCCCCAATGGCCAAGTATTGTATATATCAGTTTGTGTTTGCATATGTAATTATTCTCATCGATAGATAATATCAGGTTTGTCAGAACTTTTACTTGTTATAGTTACATGCATGGGAAGTACAAGTTTTTGGAATTGGTTCTCTCGGTCCTTTACGGCTATGAGTGCCTGTCCGCCCCAATAGGGTTTGAGGCGTGATAGTTTGTATAAGTAATGACATGGCAGCTTGTGATTGGACATCACTTTTCAAAATTTTTCAAATCTCAATTCACTTGTTTCGGCCAAACACA
>NW_025820105.1:0-1589 GCF_002878395.1 Capsicum annuum
GAAGTGTTTTTCTACCACTTCATGTAGACTTTTTCTTCAGCTAGATCCTTACCCTAAAACATTGAAAACCAGCATTAAACGCAACCTTAGTTTCTTTAAAATATACAACTTTCTCAAGAAAATGATGCAAAATGTTCCGTCGAAAGTTAGAACATCAACACCCTCAACTTAAGATCATTGCTTGTCCTTAAGTAAATCAAAATCCAATTGCAAACATGAACCATACCATGATAAGAAACCAACTAATGAATCACTTTGACGCAACCATTCACTTATCATTTCACTCACATGAGTTTTAACCAGCATGTTCTACTCCCAATATTAATTATAATTCATCACACACAACATTGATGTGTTACAAGCAAACAACAGAACTAAGCAAAAATCCAGTTGCCCTCATAACAATGAAGTCCACCACTCTTTATACTTTGTGGACACAATCTAAACTCTCACGCTCATCAAAGAATTTACAAACATAGTCCAAGTACCGATAGGCTTGCCCTTGCCATTTAACACACCCTCAAAGCTTATTTGTTAGGATCAAACAGGTTTTTTCTAGGCTTGTAATGAGGCTTAAGGCTAGGTGGGGGTACACTTTTGGGTAAAGTGACACATTAGGGCTTAACTCTTGTTGCCCTAGCAACTTTCCAGCCCTAAGCTACTGTTTTAATCAACTTGCTTATAATTTTTTTTTGATTAAGCATCTACCACCCTCAACTTATACTGATGTAGTAAGATAAGATGCACAATATCTTTTGACAGATCAAGGCCAAATGCCTTTAAACTATATTCTAAACCAACTTTCCATTAAGTTCTTACATTTTGATAATAGCCACCCTCAACTTAGGTATTTTACCTAAGTTGAGGTGCACAATGCCCAATATTGGCCAGGGCCATAGTTGAATGCTATTACCCTATGAAGAGTTAATTATAGTTATAAGAAATGAAGAAAACTACTAGAAAGATCAAAATGGGTTCGAGTGAGAGAAAAATCTTAGAGAGGTTAATTATTTAGGCTAAGTGGACTAAAAATACAAGGATGCCTGTCATCTTATACTATTGAAGTAGTTAAAGAATAGTATCAATGACTCGGGCAAGTTCTAGGCACTACACTATGCAAGAACTCAAGACAAATCCTCACACACAGTGGCAACTGAGTTAAACTTCTTCTGTTGCTCTTAGGATTTCCATCACATGATTCATGCACCTCTTACCTGTTAATGCCAAATACAGACTCACTAAAGGTTATGCACACATGTTACATGATTAGAGTTAATAATTACACATTCATGCTCATAGTCTTATGCCAACATCATTCATTTTTCATATCTACAAAGGGATACTGAAATAGGGAAATTTTTTTATAAATAACATTAAACACAAATATTTACATCACAAGCTTAGGAAATTAGAGATGCAAAAATAAAACACCCTAGATATGTCAATTCTACTAGATAGCACATGGAGGAAAAAGAGATCGGCAACACAACCCACCATGGTACAAGTACACCACTCCCACAGAAAAACAGATGCATTGTCTTCAAAGCATTGATTTAAAGTACAAGGAAATAGTTTTTCTTATTTTGCCT
>NW_025820106.1:0-1935 GCF_002878395.1 Capsicum annuum
AATGGAGGAATATTCTACATAAGTCCAGATTTCCTAATGAACTTAAAGGAATTTGGAAAAAATATTAAAATAGGAATTCAGACTAAAGGGTATGAAGAAATGAATAGTGGTAACAATTTATTAATGTGTGTAGGATTTATAGGAAAATTAACATTAAGTAGTAATACTAAATTTAAATTAAAAGTAAATGACGTAGTTGAAGTAATGGGGAATAAAGGTATAAGGTTAATAAAACCAATAAAAATAGACCCAGAGGTATATGCAGGTTTAGAATGAAATATAAACAAATTTAATAAACCAAAAATCCTTGCACCAGAATCTCATTTACTATACACTACAAGTAAAGGAGAAACTTCAGTTAGATTTACAGATTATAATTATACAACTAGAAGAGATTTAGATGACGCTAAAACAGAAAGTACTATAGAAACAGAACAAGAATTTATGAATATAGAAGTTCTACAAGAAGGCTACGAAGTAGATAGTAATAGAAAAAGCTCAAATGTTAGCAGAAGAATATAAATATATAACCTTTAAATGTAAAGGATGTCAGAAAAATGAAATGAAAATAAAAGAATGTATAGAACATTTCAAAAACTGCTTAGAAAAAGTGATAACCTAGGATATAGAAATAACGAAGAATTAATTTCTGAAAAGAAAGATGAAGATACAAAATCCATACTAAGTTCCATAATGAGTTATAAAGAACTAGCAGAATTAGAAGCAACTAGTTCAACAAGTGCTAGCCCTTTTCAACAGACAAACCCGAATCCACAACCAATAGATTATAGTACAGGTAATGTACCTAGGAGGATAGCAGTCAGGATAAATCCAGATACAGAATTTAGAGGAGATAATATAAGATCAGGAGGAAAGAGAATGCCAATAGAAGAACCAATTAAACTACAAGAAGGAGGTAGTAAAGGTAAAATACTAAATATAGAAGCACATGACCCACAAATGTGGGATACAGTAATAGATTTATGGAAAGGAATAGTAACATCAAATTATTTAAGACATTATATAAAAACTGATACAAAAACAATGTACAAATACTTAGAAACTTTTTTAGAAGAATCGGCAAAAGCTATGTGGGAAAGTTTTAAAACTAATTCCATATATGACTTTCAGGTTCTGTTAAGTATGGGTCCAAATCCCTATAACTTCACAAATAAAATGCATATGTTACTAACCGTAAGAGATCCAAATAGTGGATTATTAGCATTACAAAAAGATCCTTTAATAAAACTAGAACAACTTAGCATCTCACATTGGATATATATTAAGAAATTTTAACAAGATTATTTTTATTACTGCACGGTCAGTGGAAATACTTTTAATGAAGAACAAGGTAAAAAACTATTTAATAAGCTACCAGGAGCCTTAAGAAGAGAAATAGAAGAAAGATGGTATAAAAGAGACGGTGTAGTAGCTAGCCCAAACGTAAAATGGACCATAGGACATAGAACTCAACATATAATGGATATATTAACAGAAAAATGTATGAATATACAAATACAAAAACAACTAAAAAGAAATGAAATGAATTTCTGTAAATCTGTTATATACACAACCCAAAATTATGATAATCAGAAAAAAAACCTAAAAGATATAAGAAAAAATATAACCAAAAACCATTTAGTCATAAACAATACTTCTTAAGAAAATCAAAAGCTAAAAAACCATGGCTAAATAGAGACAGACATGTTAGAAAATATAGAAATGATAGAAACTATGAAAACAAATTAGAATGTTATACTTGTGGAAGCATAGATCATTTAGCCAATGTATGTCCTAAAAGAAATAATAATAGAACTAGAAATTCTCAATTAATAGAAGATTTTCAAGAAACATTACTAAATGTAGACGAATACATGTCAGATATAGAGAGTATATATTCAATAATAAGTTTTGATATAGAGGACATTTCTAAAA
>NW_025820107.1:0-1030 GCF_002878395.1 Capsicum annuum
ATAAAGCTAAATCCGAGAAGAAAAATTAAAATCAAACAAAATCAATTCAAAAAACTAAAAATTGAAGAAGCAAATCTGAAAAAAATGAAGCTAAATTCATGAAGAAAATCTAAAAATCAACTAAAATCAGTGAAGAAAAATTAAAAATCGAAGCAAAATCGATGAAAAAATTAAAGATGACTGGGGTTCGAGGGTGGAGAGGAGGTGTGGGGTCTTTGAAGAAGATAAAGAGGGGAAGAGGAGTGGCGGGGTGAGTGGGGTGTTTGAAGAAAATCTTAGCGGGGTGCGTGGGGTGGGGGTAAAGGGTGGGTGGAGTGTTTTAAGAAGAAGACTGGTGAGGTGGGGTGGCGGGTGGGTGGGTGGCGTGTTTGAAGAAGAAGGTTGGTGGGGTGGGTAAGTTAGGGGGAGGGGGTATTTTTTATTTATTTATTAAATGCAAAACCCATCGCCAGGCCCCTTAAATACGCGTCATCTTTCACTTAGGCACCTCAAGTGGACATTGATTCATTTTGGCACCTCAAGCGGCCTTCAAAAATGACACGTGTCCACATTTTATTCATCATTTTCCACCTTAGCGGCACGTGTAACTCATGCACTAAAATTATTTTGCTGATTCAGCAAAACGTATCAAAGTGACCCACTTGAAGGCCGCTTGAGGTGCCAAAATGGAACAATATCCACTTAAGATGTTTAAGTAAAAAATGATGCGTAATTAAGGGGCTACGTATGGATTTTGCCAAAAATTAAAATATGTTCATATATTGGTGGGATAAATACTACAACTCACAACTTTGATACACTTGATAAATAAAGATTTCGTGTCTCTCTTATTTTTCTATATTTTTTATTTATATGGTTACTTGAGTGTTCTATTTTATAACAAAAATATAATTATTAATTTATACCTTTATCTTTACTTGATAAATATGAAGAGAAAGATAAATATGAAGAGAAATTAATATGCTAAAAGAATTATATCAAATTAAACTAAAATAAATAAAATAAATCATACTACTTATTATTCTTTTTC
>NW_025820108.1:0-1065 GCF_002878395.1 Capsicum annuum
AATATCATCAATAAAGAAAAAGCAAAAAATTAGCACTAATCTATTCAGAAATAATTCATTCGTAATTTTTTTAAAAAGACCAAATTCAATAAAATAATTAATTCAAGTGAAAGTAATTAAGAATTTTCATCAACAAATTTAAGAATATATAAAATATATTTGTATCCATCAATTATATTTATCAAAATATATTTTCTCTATTCATCCTTATCTTGAGCCGGGGGTCTATCGAAAACAACCTCTCTACTTCTTTGGAGGTAGCGGTATGGACTGCGTACATCTTACCCTCCCCAGACCGCACGCTGTGAGAATACACTGGGTTTGTTGTTGTATATTTTCTCTATTCAATCAATTATGGGTAGATAAACTTATTTAAATCGTGCTTGTGATATTTTTATTCAAATTTTAGAAGAATAACAATCATAATAATTAGTTGGTTGTTCATTATTTTATCAATTGAAGACATATAAATTATTTTCTCAACATTTGGTTGTATGTTAGTAGGTAAATTAATAGTTGAGTGATTTTGATAATTTTTAAAAGTTGAGTGCATAAAGTCATATTTAAAAAAGATTTTTCAAAAATCTAAAAAAATAAATCAAAAAGATATGGCCAAACACAAATCCAACTCCAACTTCATCTTCAACTCCAACTCCAACTCCGAAAAAAATAGATTTTATGGCCAAACAGCTACTTAGTCTTTAAAATCACGTGTTTGTATCTATACATGGCGCAGTTTCCGATAAGGAAACTACTAGTACTATCATTTAATTTGCTGATTTTCTTCATTTCTTATTTGAAGGGACGGAGCTATAGTACTCCCTCCGTCCCAAATTTTCTAATTTGATTTCTTATTTTATTTGTCTTTTTTCATTAATCAAGAAGAAATATTTTTTTTCATGTTTTATCCTTTGCATTAATTACTTTTTTTTCAAATTAAAATATAAACATCATTTAATAGGGGTATTATGGTAAACTAAGCATGTTATTAATTATTTTTCTTAATCAATGTGTCATCTCAATTTAGGACGGGTAATTTGAGATGGAGGGAGTATTTCATTAAGA
>NW_025820109.1:0-1140 GCF_002878395.1 Capsicum annuum
TGGGTGAATTTGTTGAGTTGGATAAATTTATGATGATGTGGATTAAATAGGGTATTTGGCAAATTTTTCATAACTTTTTAATAAACTACAAAATAGTTATAAAAAGAACCTTTTTGGCATACTTCCTCTGATAAGTGGATAACTTTTGCATTAGGGTGAAGAGTGAGCCACGACGTATTAGCAAAAGTGCGGTCAATACGTTCTAAAATAAGCCCTATACCATTATGTTTTCGCCTACGGTTGGTCCAAGTATAACAACTACCCTTAAAACTCAAATCAACAAGATGACAAGCATTAATACAGTTCCAAAACTGAGAACAACAATTATTATTTATAACCCTACCACCCCATTTGTCTTGTAGGATAAGTATTTCATTAAAGTCCCCCATGAGTAACCAGGGACTCCGAATAGTGTTAGCATAATTAAACAGCTTATCCCAAAGCAGCAGGCATTTAGATATACCTGTACTAGCATAGACAGTAGAAAAGTGCCAAGGGGTGGAATTTGGCAATACCTGGAGGCTGGATCATAGCATGCACCTCTTGATCGGTGCGTTGTTTACGGGTAAAATTCACAATATGAGAGTAACACATCATCACAAGGACACCGGAATGACCTATAGCAGGAACTTCATACATTCATCAAAGGCAAATTCATCCCTAACACTAGCATGGTTAGACAATTTTTGTTTCAAGAAGAGCCACCAGACAAGGGTTATGGTTTCTAATAATTTCTTTTAAGTTTATTTTAAAGGCATCATTATTAACACCACACGTATTCCAAACTATAAAACTAGTATCTTGATCCATAGGGTTAAAAAAGTAAAGAGGAAAGGGGCCATCACTGGTTTGAGCCGTTGATCTCAGTGACGGGCCATTATTGTTATTTTCCACAATACGGGTACGTAGAATCTGTATAACAGAACAATAACTTCAAATCATGTTCAAGTATGAACAAGAACACAATGAAGTTTTAAATACCCTCAACAAAAGATCAAAAAGGACCTTTCCAAGAGGTGTATTTATCTTTCAGAAAATAAAGATGAAACAAAAATGTTTAAGGCCAAGTCGTCCGAATTGATGGACTTTTCTTAAGGAATAATTCCCCTCACTGTACCCGAGGTTATGGAATCTTCCTCC
>NW_025820110.1:0-1008 GCF_002878395.1 Capsicum annuum
CTCATCATCATAATTTATAAAACAATGCATGCTAAATGTAAATGACTTACATGAGCAGGAATATCTGAAATACTGAAATCATGAATAATAAATCGATCATACTTTATAAATCTAGTGAGTCGTAACATTTAGTTCTAGAAGTTGAAGTTGTACTCTCTCTTTAAATCATGTTATCTAAGTGTAGAAAGGACTCGCCCTTAAATCTGAAATTTGAAAGCTGAAAATTGTAATTAAATATCTTTATATAAAGCATAGTCTGAATAAATTGGTGATCCTTTACACTTATTTTTCTAAAAAGCTTTTCTGATATTTTGTCTTAGTAATTAGGAACTTTGGGAGGTACTTTTAACCGACATAAACCATGTGAGCTATCATGGAGTCCAACATCTTACCCACGTTGGAAAAAGTTATTCTACCCTTGCCATCGGAATAGAACCTTAACTTAAGTGATCATTGACTTAGCCCACTATGGGCACTTAAAATCTATAGTGTCTCATAGTTCTAGGGCATGAGACCTTGGAATCATACCCAACTCGATGCTAAAGACTACTCCCATACTTATCGCTTAGAACTTATAAGAATCCACCTTAAAATAGCACAAGGGTTTATAATGAAAATCGATTATGCTTATCTTTCTTTAAATTTCAAAATATATGAACAATTTGGATTCCTTATCTTAGCTTAGCATCAAAAGATCAAAGATTTACTGAAAATCTATGAATAAACTGATCAGGATGCTTAAGGCATCATATTTCTTGAAACATCAACATATAAACTTGGGCTTAGTAACCCATACATCAACCTTATGTCAAAACATAGTAATATTCATGCTTAATCATGAAAACAATGATAATTCTTCTCAAAATCAATAAATTTCTGCAATGGGCATGGAGTATGAAAATAGACATGCAATTCAACTTCTAAAACATTGGAAATCGTATAATCTTGCAACTTGCAATAGTGGGTATGAACCCAAATTTAAAATTCATGTACAGACATTCAAAATCA
>NW_025820111.1:0-2461 GCF_002878395.1 Capsicum annuum
AAGCATGATGGCTCCCGATGTATATTATATATTACTAAAATTGTTTTGTTGTGGATTGTCTTTGAAATGATCTGAGCTAAGTCCTGGAAAAATCTTTAGCACCGAGTGGGAGTTATAAAGCAACCTTACTTCCCTAGAACTACGTGCCCCTATAGGAGTAAGCATGAGGCTGATTTATATAGTGATCACTAGTTGGTATGAATTTGATATCGATAGTCCTACTTTGATGGAAAGGATAGGACGGCTCTCCCCAATGTGGGTTGTACGTTGGACTCCATGTAGCTCACATGGTTTATGTCGGTTATAGGATCTCCCAGGGTGTGTGTGTTTCCTTGTGTCTATGGTGAACGGTGAAGTAATTTGAAAGTAGAATTGTGAAAGTTATTCTTTCGAATTATTTAAATGATATTTACATTATGAGAATTGATATTCTTGTTGAACTGAAAGTGATTGACAAATTATATGATGACTCACATGTGTTAATATACTTATTTCATCCTCTCATGATTATGATGATTTTGTTTAGGCTATGTGAATCTTTCATACATCCTGCATATTTTTTATAAATATTTATGATGAAGATATTTATAAAACTGCATACACCCCCATACACTCGGTTCCTTTCTATGGTACTGAGCTACATCTTCGGATGTGGGCTGCATTTTCTCAGAATGTAGGTTCAGGTGCTCAAGTCTCGGTTCGACAGTGATTCTTTGGGCACGTTATTCTACATCCTCTGTCGTGGTGAGTCCTCATGTTCCGAGGACGTGATGTCTCATGTTGGTTTCACAAAATTGTTTACATTTGATTATTGAGTATGAGTCAGTTGGGGCATGTCTCAATGGCTCTCTGGTTTTATTGATTTTCTTAGAGGTTTGTCAGACTAGTATAGATGTTGGAAGTTGACTAATAAGTCATATTTTGTTATCTTTCTAAAATTCTTTTATTCTTGGATGATGATTACTCTATTGATATTTGAGGGTTATTTATCAAAACTTCGTTGATTCGTGTTGAACTGAATGAAAATGGCTCAAAGGGTTAGCTTGGGGCTACTCGTAGGCTCAAGCACCGTGTGACGATCTAGGACCTATTTTTGGGGCGTTACAAATTTTTTATCAAAGGCTAAGGTTTTAAGGTGTCCTAGAGAGTCTGACAAGCTGCGTTAAGTAGAGTCTTGATCATCGGTGTTTAGCACGCCATATCTATCAGCAAGAGCCTACAAGACATTTTAGGAAAAAGTGTGATTCTTTCATTTAGAAGTCTATCGTACTTAAAGTGTCTCTCTCTGCTATTGATCCGTGCTCTCCTTTTTCAGAAATATGCCTCCATGTTGAGAAGAAGAAATAATGATGGTCAGCAACCTCAACTTGCTGACCCATTGAATGAAAACGTGTCTCATGCTAAATTTCGAGCAGCCTTTTATGCGCTGGCCCAAGCTGTTACTGCAAATGTTTAGGCCAACCCGGCCCCGGCTCCACAGCAGCAGGCAGGTGATTCAGTTGCTGCCAGGATTCGTGACTTCATGCGGATGAATTTGCAGAAATTCAATAGGTCCAAGTTTGATAAGGATCCACGGTTGTTTTTAGAGGAAGTGCAGAAGATTACCCAGGTGATGCATGTATCTGAGGAACATAGTGTGGAGTTCGCTACGTATATGTTGAAAGACCTTGCTTATGACTAGGTTGTTGCTTGGAGGAAAAGTAGAGGTAAGGGAGCTATCCCTACAACTTGACAAGAGTTCCAGGATGCATTCCTGGATAACTTTTTCCCTTTGGAGATGAGAGAGGCGAAGGTAAGAAAGAGTTGGTTCATGATGTACATCGTTTGGTTAGATTGGGGGTTAAGTTTTTTGACTCTGTTGAAGGTAGTATAGGGGTTTAGAGTAGTTGCGAATCCTCCTTGGTTTCGAAAGTGAAGGAAAAACAATACTTAGATGCTAGTTTGATCAGACTGAAAGAGTCAGTCAAGGACCAAAAAGTAGAGGTTTTCTCCCAAGGGGAAGATGGTGTGTTGAGATTGTAGGGTATATTGTGTGTCCCAAATGTTGATGATATAAGATAGAGAATTATGGCTGAAGCGCACGGGGCACGATATTATATTCATCTGGGTGCCACCAAGATGTACCGAGACTTGTGGGAAATCTATTGGTGGAGTGGCATGAAAAAAGATATAGCAGCGTTTGTAGCTAAGTGTGCAATATGCCAACGGGTTAAGGTTGAACACCAAAGACCTGGTAGTATGATGTAAGAGCTTAGTATTCCTACCTGGAAGTGGGAAGAGATATATATGGACTTCGTGATTGGTTTACCTCCTTCCCGATGCCATCATGATTCCATTTGGGTTGTGGTTGATAGATTAACTAAGTCTGCTTATTTCTTGCCTGTTATACTTCATATACTACTGAGGATTATGTTAGATTGTATATCTGATAGCTAGTCAGACTGCATGGAGTTCCCTTGTC
>NW_025820112.1:0-4807 GCF_002878395.1 Capsicum annuum
CAAGGGATAGTATTAGAAGTGAGCTTTATACTTTCAGGTGCAGTCTTACAGGATGAGTTACCATTTAGTTACATTATTTTAATGCAGAACCTACAGTAGATTGATTATAATTCAGTTCAGAGTTTTGTGAAATGTTCCCAAACTTATGATAATGACTTCAGTTCAGAGTTTAGTGAAGTGGTAGAAGCATGGCTTCAGTTAAGCTTAAGTTCTCAGTATGAGTTAGTTAGTAAAGCTAGCAGTTCAGTTTAGCAGTCAGACAATCAAATTCGTATAGTTAGTTTTCACATCTTTCTATCTAGTCATACTATCAAAAATCTCAGTAAGGTAACTATTCCAAGATAGAGTACCTTAGTAGTTGCGAGTATAACTCAGTTCATGCATCATGAATTATCTTTAACTCTAAAATGTTTAGATATGATCTAATTCATAGATGCCTTAAGCACCGCCTCAGTAGTCCTGAGGTTTTCCAGTGATGTAAATATTTTTATACAAACATAGTTTCCCAAAGGGGAGATACTCTATAACTCCCTGAAGTTATCAATTCCATAAACCCATTTAGTTTAATGCATAGATTCCTATTACAAGTTAGCATCAGTTATCATTGCACAGTTTGTCATGCTTTCAAGAATAAGATCAGTCAGACCTCCATGAATTAGATTTGCATGTTCAGCAGAGAAAGTTCAGCATATCAGTGTATTCAGTCATACATTCATGAGAACAACTCTGCCAAGTATCCATGCATCAGATATAAATGTCCTTCATGAGGATTCAGCTTATCAATAGTCTCATCCGGGTATTCTATGCATTAGCTATGCATTCATACTCTAGTGGAAAATTCAGTGTGTCAGTAATTTTTGTCATATAGTTATGTTTTCGATATTCATATCCCTTAAGTAAGTTTAGTTTATCAGTATTTGTAACTTATCTATCAACATTCAAGGATGAATAATTCCAAGGGAGAGAGAATCTAAACCCCACATTTTGAAATAGAATGAAAATACATTATTCAGATGCACAGATGTTCCAAAAGCCTTGAGTCCTATGTAAATTTAGTTTGTTAATCAATTATGTAGAGTGGGAATCTATTTGAGCATGAATTAAGATCATAGCGGTCCCCTAACTCAAGGACAAGTTGAAAGCTTTCCTATCATTCAAGTTTTAGTGAGCGTCAAAACTTAGGTCAAATTCAATCAACCATAAATCCTTGTATAAATTGAATTAGAGGACCTACTATATATCAAATAAAATTTTCTTGAATTATTTTTCCGACAATACCAATTTCTCTCAAATCCGATATCAGAGCAAAGAGTAATACCCATTTTACTCTAGCATGTGAGCTTGGAAAACTGACTGTCTAGATTTTGCGAAAAGTTATCATAAGTGCGATGACTTATCACAAATGTTGTCGGCCTTAGGAATAAATCCACCCCAAGTGATGATATTTTGTGATAAGTTATCACAATTGTGATGACTTATCACAAATGTTGTCAGCCTTAGATCGAAATCCATCAATTCTAGGCCCCCAGTGACTACATTTGTGATGAATTATCACAAGTCTTACGGCTTATCACAAATGTCGTCAGCCTAAGATTTTAAGCAATTGGGAAGTGGTTTAGTAAGGGTATTTTGGTCCTTTTCCTCAATTTCCCACGACTTAAAACCCGCAAGAGACGTAATTTTCCCCTACTTTTCTTCTGTTAAACATCTCAAAAATTCTCTCATACACTCTTAACCATAAGATTAGGGTTTCCTGTCAAGATCATTTCCTCAAGAAGAAGATCATTCTCTCCCAAAGGGGTTAAACCCTAATCAAGAAAAAATCAAGCGCAAGCCTAAGTATTTCTTCACGAACCTTCAAGAAACATTAGATCTCTTTCAATATTCAATCATTAAGGTATGCGTTGTGTTCATCCATGGATCCTTTCATCCATGGAGCTCAAGAACCATATTTTAAATTATAAATTGTGATTTCATTGTTATGTTATGACTATATTCATGTTGATGATTGCTGTTTGGATTTAAGGTTGTATCTTGATGTATTTGTCATAAAGAATATGAGTAGGTTAGTTAAAACACATGAATTTTGGATGGATTAAGATTGTCAAATTGATAAGTACACCTATGCCCAAAGTTGTTCATGTAAGGTTTTTTATAAAATGCCAAGAATGATAGAATCCATGTTTTTATGACTTAACATTGCTTAAATGACAAGTCTATGTTCTATTCCTTATGTTTCCACATGAATTCCATGTTATTCATATATGTTGTTGTTATGAGTTGTTGTTGTGATATGGAATGTCCATGATATTTAAGCTTTCAAGTATACCCCTGTTATATGTATTCCCTTTCATGTATAAGATGTTGAGAACCATGCGTAGTATGAAATTCTCTATTTATGGTATTATGAATTATGGATTTTATTCCTATGATCAAGAAATATCATGTGTCTCAGTTTCCTTCCATCGAGTCCTAGGGGTAGTTGTACCCAAAAAATATAGTTGTGTGCCTAAAGCCGAGTTAGTCTCAAGATAATCTCAGTCGTGCTATGATCAGTAGAACTCAGTCAGTTACAGTATTCAGAACTCTTAAACAGTCATAGAACTTAAGAAATATCAGTAATCTAAGTATCGTTATCAGTCCAGCTTCAATTTAGTACTCATATTAGATCTTAGTAGTATTTAAGAAATCAATTCAGAACTTAGTATCATTCAGTTAGATAATACATTTATTAGTATTCCATCAGATAATGGACCTAAGTGAACTAAGTCAGCTCAGTTAAGTAAGAAACTCAGCAACAGGTTCAGTTTAGTTCAAGTACAAGTTCTAAGAATCAGTTCAGAGTCTTTTAGTTGGGAGTAGGAGCTAGCACCGAGCAAGTGCAGGAATGGCAGCTCCCCGTTAGAGAGGCAGAGTCGTTAGGAGCAATTCTTGAACTCCATGACTGCGTAGCCAACGCAGGATGTAGGAGTCACCTATCAGAATAAAGGCTTGTCATCTGTTACATAGGCTTCACTATTATACTGCCTTAGGCTTGAATTCCTACGAGGGTCACCCATTAGATAGGCTTGACCAGAGTGATCTTTACACTTGGAACGGTATTGACAGCTTTCTAACTGAAGTTACAGGTTGGACCCCACTAGTTAAGACTCGGGGCATGTAACTTAAGTGAGAACTCCCATATTTACTATTTCAATATCACTCTTCAGAGTAGAACTCAAAAATCAGGACTGTCAGATGCAGTCATCAATCTTAGTAAGGAACTCAGCAGTCCTACAGATTCATAGACCACCCGCTAGATAGGCTTGGTCTAATATAAAGTTATTCAGTATCAATACTTACAGAGGTCACCCATTAGATAATATTGATCTTAGTGTTAGATTTAGTTGAGTATTCTCAATGTCAGTTCCAGAGGTCACCCTTTAGTTAGGCTTGATCTCAAGCTTAATCACTCTTAATCATTATTAGAAGATTTAGACTATTAGATACAGTCGCTCAGTATTAGTTACATCAATTAGGTTTATCATCACACTTATATCAGTTAGATCAATTGTCATAGGTTACGTTATCAGTATTCAATTTTAGGACTGTTAGACACAGTCAATCAGACCAGTTCTTTATAATTTGAACTCTCAAAAATAGTCGTTCATCTATTCAGTATCTCAGTATCAGTAAACTCATGTTGTTAGTATTTAGAATCAGTAGTTAGTATCACCATGAGCTCAGTTTAAGTTACTTACGCATGTATGTGTTCTCACGTTCATATTCGTTTGTATTATTCATGTATATAAACCTCTTTTTCATTAAGCCTACCTCACTCATATACTTGGTTTATTCAGACGTACTGACACCTTTGTGCTCTGGTGCTTTCTCTTAACTTACATCCTAGGTTTAGAGGCACGAGTTCCAGAGCAGCAGTAGCATTGTAGATTTCAGCAGTCAAAGTTAGAAGTGAGTCTGCATCCGTCAAAGACATGATTATTTCTCTATCTCCTTACTGATTAGTTCATTTGTTGGAGTTAGCTGGGGTTATGTCCCATCAGCTCCTTATTTAGATTATTTAGACAGTAGAGGCTACTAGAATAGACACATACTAGATTACAGACTAGATTCAAACTTCAGTATTTCAGTTCTATTTTGGCATTTTGATACCTCTTTATTCAAAAATTTTTATTACTCTGATTATGTTTAGTATTAAAACATTTGGCCTTTAGTTCATGTTTTCTCTTTTATATTTATATATTATGCAGTGTACAGGTACATATATCAGTCATAGGTCAGCTTGTGGTCCTTCGGGGTCATGAGCACGGTGTAGCATTTCGGTTCAGATAATCGGGGCATTAAAAACATGGTATCAGAGCCTAAGGTTCAATGGTATCCTTGAAAGTCTGAATGCCGAATCTAGTAGAGTCTTGTACATGGGTGGGTTGTGCGCCACATTTATGTGCAGAAGGCTATAAGGTATTTTAGGAATAGTTTTCCTTCTTTCATTTCTTAGATCATGCTATAGAAAGGTTCTCTTAGAAACTTACATGGATTCTCATTATGTTCCATTCATGTCAGCTTTACCTTACTCTTAAGGTAGCAGAAGTAGTGAGGCCCAGAATCCTACAGATAGAGCTTTCTCAGACCGTCCCCACAAAGTGTTCAGGATAGTGTCATCTAAAGTTTGCAAAGTATGTTTCATGGGGATTATTTGTATAAAAGGTGTATCAGTAGGCTTGAAAAAATGTATGCAAGAGTTTAAGTTTAGTGATCCAGAGTTATATGTGTTGTTGATGGAGGCATAGTGGTAATTATCATGGTG
>NW_025820113.1:0-1120 GCF_002878395.1 Capsicum annuum
TTTTTGGAAACTGTCCACTAGTAATCGGTTTTACAAAAAATTTTTTAAAAATTATTCAAAAACCAACCACAAGTGGTCGGTTTTTAAAATATTTTTTAATTTTTTTTTAAATAAGTGGCCGTTATTTTTTTTCATTTGCAAAATAAATAATAATTAATACTAAAATTATTTTAATAATTATTTTGATTTTTTAAAATAAAAAAACTACAACTTATGGTCACTTTTTAACAAAAAAATTAAAAAAAATTAAAATCCGATCAATAGTGGTCGGTTTTTTCCGACCACAATTTGTGGTCGATTTTCTGTGGTCGGTTTTTGCCTTTTTTTTAGTAGTGAGCTATAAAAGGCTAATTCCACCCCTGCAATATTGTGGTTCCAAGATAATGGGTGCTCCTTAGGGATCGTTTGGTAGAGTGTATAAGAATAATGTTGAATATAGTGTATTAGTAATGCTTGTATTAGTAATGTTGATGTTAGTTATGCTTGCATTAGTTATGTTGGTATTATTTCTTATACATTATTTGATTTTATTGTATTAGAAATAATATGTCTTGTATAATTTTTATAAAATAATATTTATTTACAAAAATATCCTTTACACTCTTTAATTTTGTATATATTTCTTTTATAAAATACTATCTTCCTTTCTATTTTCCTTAAACTTCACTGGTTCATTTTCTCTTCTCAAACTGAACATAAATAATTGTTAACATTGCTACATAATATTCTTAAGGAAAAATTAGCACAAGAGTTTCTTTTATCATGCAAGATAAAAAAAAAATTTAAACGAATACTTTCATTTTAAGTTATAAAACGAAACAAAAGTAAAATTCCATTTTTCATTTTATTAGTTTCAGCAAAGAAAACGAAGTAGAATTCTATTCCATTTTCAGATGTATAATGGACAGTTTTTTTAAAGGCTACAATTTCTTTTTCATTTTTAATGCTAAAATATTGTGTTCTTTTTTTAACGTAAATTCTTTTTATTTTTAATTCTAAACCGATCTTCTTCTTCTCAAGTAAAACGTCCTTTTCTATTTTTACGCTAAAACGCAAAACAAACTTAAAATTGTATTATTCCATTTTTTATATATAAAAATTCAGAATTTGTTTTTACTCC
>NW_025820114.1:0-2660 GCF_002878395.1 Capsicum annuum
GACATTTTTCGATTGCATTTGCACTCAATATGCTGAAGTGCTCTTTAACAACTACAAACGTTATCTTTGGTGCTGTCTTTATTTGGCTGGTTGACACATAAGATGATTGAATTTGTTAGATTAATATTGTCTGAAATGTTTCACTTGGGAATCCTTTGAGCCTGCATCTGAATACATATTATTATTTTTTTTGCCAAATCTGTTTATTTAGGTCCAAATTTTTATGATGATATACATTAAACTTTTAAATCATGTAGCTATTTGAACAATTTTTTAGGTTGTTGAATAATCCAGGACTTACATATGTGATTAGAGCTAAAGACTGGTACCTAATATTGTTAATTCCCAATAATGCATGAAGCTTGAACCAAATGTAAATGTGAACGCTCTTACAGAATACGTTGATATGTAGCTTTAGCCAATTAAAGTATGTAGATTCATCCCTTGACTGGAGAAAGAATATTAATGTATTGGGATTCAATTACTGAAGAATCTGAGATTATATGCACATAGAGTATGTAAGATAAAAGGATATAATTTTCTCCAGTATGATTTCTTTTATTTGTCTAAATTCGTATAGGTGCTAATGTCTCATCTGCACATTTAGTATTTGGGTTTTAGTATCTGCACATTCTAGTAAACTATTGAAATTGTGCCTGCAATTCTGGAGTACTTTACATTTTCATCGAGTATAGTTGGCTACATGAAGGAAGCATCACTTGTCATCAGTAATTCAGGTATATTGCAGATGGCAATTATTTTAAGTTATTTATCAATTTATTTGTCAACTTATTCTATTATTATCTTTTCTGTAGACTGTTGAATGAGGTCTGCAATTCTTGAAATTCTTACATTTTCATGAAGTATAGTTGACTACTTGATCAAAGCATCACTTAGCATCTGTCATTCAGGTAAATTGCGGAAGGCAATTTCATCTAGTATAGCTGACTACTTGAAGGATGCATCACTTGTCATCAGTCATTCAGGTATATTGCAGTTGACGATTACTTTAACTTAGTTTTTAATTTTTTTGTCAACTTATCATATTGTTGTATTTTCAGTAAAATGTTAAAATAGGGTCTGCAATTCTAATAATTTTATTTTGTTGTTCTACATATGAATGGGTGAGGTGATGTTTCTTTTCTGGGAAATTGGCTTAAGGATATTGTGAAGAGGTCTGATATATGTGATTTTCTTTGGTCCCATATTAGTAAGTGGGGTTGCGTTGTGGTGAAGCAAAAGTTGAACCTCTTACTGTCACAATTCGTCATACGAAGGTAATCAAATGAGTTTGGACACATGTGAATTGTCCTGTTTCAAAAAATAGATTTATCAATATCTGTTTTATTGCAGGCCATGATTTCTAGTATATGTCCAACATAAATCGCCTCATCTGCTGAAGCTTATAATTTTCATAATAGTGAAATGACAATGGTACATGTATATTACAATTGAGAAGCAAATTCAGAACTTATAATTGGTTAAAGTAGAACTTCTTGTGCACCGGTTAGTTTTTACTATTGAAATTGATTATTTCAAAAGTATTGATATTTTTCTTTGTTGTTGTAATTGATTATTTTACAGGTATTCATATTATCCTTATCTAAAATATGATATTAAAAGCCTGTTGCCTGCATAATTATTATTTCATATTCATATTGATAGTGTGACATGTATATTATATAAGAAATGCTTGAAACTTGTGTTTGAAGATCACAAAGCATAGATGGAACGTTAAAAATACTTATTTATATGTAATATAAAAAGGTGTGAAATGTATCACCTTAACAGGATATAAATAATTTATGATAAATGTCACTAACCCTAACAAACTGCTAGATTAATATAAAGTATTATACTACAGAAACAACGTATGATAAGTCATTTAGAGGCAGCTGATGATGATTTTTTTTCTTTTTAGCGCCTTTGTGGATCTTGTTGCTTGAGAGTTGACCATGGACATTTTCATCAACTATGATAGATTTATCCTTTTTGGAAGATCTATTCCTCTTTACGTACGTTTTCAACGAAGTTAAAATTTCACTGTCATTGGTGGATTCCTATAGAATTCAAAAGAAACAATTTAAAATATAAAAATGAGACAAATAATATATTATCACAATCCTTAAAAAATATTGTTGACACCCAATTTTTCCTCTCCGTGGCTAAAATTAACGTCTTCAGATTTTTTGTTCGTTAAAGGGCACGAAGCATAATTTTTACATCTTTTTACAATTGTTTGATAAATTATCTTTCTATTTTTCTTGCCCAAATTCTCTTACAAATGCATCAACAAAAACTGTTACATGTTAATAGTCCTACCGGGCCTTATTTTTTTTAAAATATATCTATTTCATTGTATAATCCTACACGGACATATTTTTTTCAATCTTTAAATAGGAAGGCTCTCACTGTTGCATTGTTGCTACTATTGAATTGTTAAACCTAGCTAATGGGTGATCTTATACTGGATGCATTAAGTGTCGGAAAAAAGCAAAAAAATGAAAAACACTTATGTTTGCACAAACAAAAAATGTAATCATGAAGATTTCGCTGTGGTCTACAGGTTAATATACAAACTTTTTCACTAATACTTTATAACAAACTTTTATCTTTAAATAGAAACATACAACTATTTAGGTATAGAATTCAAGTAATGG
>NW_025820115.1:0-1552 GCF_002878395.1 Capsicum annuum
GGTTGCAGAAATTTTCATGCCCTTATCAATGAATAGAGTTCTTTTAGAAAGTTGTTTCGAAATTCTTAGATAAACTCTCTGTTATTTTGTATATATTTGGGTACAAGAATCTGTATACAAGCAACACAAACTTCAACTCTAGTCAAGTCTAAGACAAGAACACTTATGAAGTTACTTAACACCGTCAACACTAGATTATGAATAAACTATCTATGAAGTGTGTTAATTTTCAGAAAAGAGATGAAATAGAATTTTAAGGCCAAGTCCCCCGACTTCACGGAGTGTTCTTAAGGAATAATTTCCCTCATTGTACCCGAGGTTATGGAATCTTCCTCCTAGGATAAAATGACCTTCAATCCGAACAATAGTGGTACCTCAAATTGTTGGATTCAATGAACTCACTAAACAATTTGATTGACCACACAGAATGTTTTTGAAGACAAGAAAAGAGTTTGTATTTCAGAAAATTTGTATCTAAACCTGTGGATAAAAGCAGGTTTATATAGCCTTCATATGCCTCCTCTAAAAAATGGCAATGGTTCACTTAAAAGGTGTGACCTTTCCTGAAAAATCATGTTTGTTCGTTCAAAGATTGCATCTTTTCCGAACAGACAAACCATTTCATGAATCAGTGTGTCATTTCAGTGAAGGATTGCATCATTCCAAAGCATCAATTCAAAACAGTACATCCTTCTGAAGCATCTGTTCAAAACAGTGTATCTTTCTGAAGCATCAGTTCGAAACACTACATGCATGCATATAGCTGGAAGATTAAAACACAAAAAATTTACTGTTTTTTTATTTTCCCTTCGAATTAAATTTTGTCCAAAAAGATAGATCTCATCGATCAATCATTTGCCAATTCAATAATAAACAAATTCTCGTCATTTTTCTTTATCTCAGAATCTTGAATTTTCCACCCACTCAAATCGTTTTCTTACTCCATCTAGATGTTGTTGTTTTCGCTAAGGCACCTCCACTCCCCTCTCACAAAATATCATTAGCTTTTTATATCAGTACATCTTTGAATTTCTTAAGGTTTTCTTACTTCTATCCCAGTTTTTTTTTGTAACTAACTAGATATAATTTTTTATATACATCTAACTATTGAACCTTAAGACTTATTAGTATCACAAATACGGATGCATGTGGTTGGCCCGGGGGGGGGGGGAGGGAGAGTTATTAAACTTTTGAAAATTCTAAGCAAAAAGGTACACGAAATTACTTGATATTATTTTTATCTTCTCCAATACATGTCAATCGTACTCACCCTAAAACAGAAAGAAAATATTTAATGTGAATTAAATGCTAAGTAAATGTGGACGTGCAGGATAGGTAGATATGCGTTTGAGTTGCTCTATTTAATAAATAAATTCTCATCATTTTTCTTCATCTCAGGATCTTGAATTTTTCACTCACTCAAATCATTTTTTACAAAGCATACTTTCTCTCTGTGATGTCTCTCTTTAAATATCTCTCTATAACGTTCCTCACGAGAGTCGACGATCGGCAGTTGAGTCTGACGTCGTTGCTCTCGTTGGTGGAAGGTAAG
>NW_025820116.1:0-2980 GCF_002878395.1 Capsicum annuum
TGCCAAACCTCTTCACTCCTTTTATGTGAGAGATCTTAAGATAGACAAAGTTATTGACCTCGAACACGAGATCCTTTCTACAAACATCTACATAGGACTTCTGTCGGCTCTGAGCAGCCCGGAGTCTCTCTCTGATCAACTGAACTTTCTCTAAGGTGTTAAATACTAAGTCAGGACCTATGACTGAGGCCTCACTAACTTCAAACCAACCAATTAGATATCTACATCTCCTACCATAGAGAGCTTCAAATGGAGCCATCTGAATATTAGAATGATAGCTATTGTTTTATGAAAACTCAATCAAAGGCAAGTAGTCATCCCAACTTCCCTTGAAGTCAATTGCATATGCCCTTAGCTTAACTTCAAGAGTCTCAATAGTCCTCTCTTCTCGACATCTATTTGAGGATGAAAGTTGTGCTGAGATGGACTTAGGTACCGAGACCCTTTTCAAATGCTTTCTAAAAGTGAGAAGTGAACTGGGTACCTCGATCTGAGATGATAGATAGTGGAATACCATGTAACCTGACTAATTCCCTGATATATAGTTTGGCATAATCCTCGGTGGAATAAGAAATATGAAAAAGAAGGAAATGAGCTGACTTGATCATTCTATCTATAATGACCCAGAATGAATCATGCTGATGATGAGTTCTAGGCAAACCCATCATGAAGTCCATGTTAACTTCTTCCCACT
The DNA here is from genome assembly GCF_002878395.1 of Capsicum annuum. Classification (NCBI taxonomy): domain Eukaryota; kingdom Viridiplantae; phylum Streptophyta; class Magnoliopsida; order Solanales; family Solanaceae; genus Capsicum; species Capsicum annuum. Next base: position 695 of record NW_025820116.1, read on the forward strand.
TCCAAGTAGGAATGGTGAACTCTTGCACCGAACCACTAGGTTTCTGATGCTCTATCTTAACCTACTGATATGTAGAGTACTTAGCCACAAACTCTGCAACATCTCTCTTCATCCCACTCCACCAATAGATCTCCCACATGTCGTGGTACATCTTAGTGGCCCCTGGATGAATAGATTATCGTGCACCATACGCTTTTGCAAGAATTTGCTGCCTCAATTCATCTACACCTGGAACACATGGACGACCCTGACAACGAAGAACACCATCTCCCCATCAGGAGAAAACCTCGACTTTATGATTCTGAACTGACTCTTTGAGCTTAACAAGGTTGGGATCTCTGTCTTGTTTCTCTTTCACCTCAAAAACTAGAGATGACTCTAAACTACTTTAAACACATACATCACCCTTCAAAGAATCGACCAAGTGAACGCCTAGTCTGGCAAGTTGATGGATCTCCTGAGCCATCTTTTTGTTACTATCCTCAATGTAAGAAATACTACCCATGGAGAGTTGACTGAGAGTGTCGGCCATAACATTGGCCTTGCTCGGATGATAAAGAACACTCAAGTCATAATCCTTCAAGAGCTCTAACAACTTTCTCTAGCGAAGATTGAGATCTTTCTGGGAAAAGACATACTGGAGGCTTCTATGGTCTGTGAAGACATCTACATGAACTCCATTGAGATAATGCCTCCAAATTTTCAAGGCAAAAACTACCGCTATAAACTCAAGATCATGAGTAGGATAATTCTTCTCATGTGGCTTTAACTGTTTGGAAGGGTAGGATATGACCTTACCATGCTGCTTGAGGATACAACCTAAACCCACTTTGGATGCATCACAATAGACTACAAAACCATCTGAACCATCTAGAGTAGCTAGAACTGGAGCGGAGGTGAGTGGAGTCTTTAAATCTTGAAAGCTTTTCTCGCATAAATCTGACCACTGAAACATAATCTTATTCTGAGTCAATCTGGACATAGGAGATGCAATAGAAGAAAATACCTCGTCAAGCAGTCTGTAATAGCCAGCCAAACCCAAGAAACTCCTAATTTCTGATAGAGATACAGGTCTGGGCCAGTTTCTTAGTGCATCGATTTTCTGAGGATCTACTCTAATGACATCACCGGAAACAATATGGCCAAGAAATACTACTGATCTTAGCCAAAATTTGCACTTGTTGAACTTAGCAAATAACTGGTGATCCCTGAGAGTTTGAAGAACAATCTTGAGATGGTCTACATGATCACGCTCTGTGTGAAAATAGACTAGAATATCATCTATAAAGACTATGACAAACATGTCCAAGTACTGCTTGAACACACGGTTCATCAAATCCATAAAAGTTGCTGGGGCTTTGGCAAGATCAAATGACATGACTAAAAATTCAAAGTGACCATACCGAGTATGGAAAACTGTCTTTGGAATGTCACATTCTCTAACTCTAAGTCGATGATAGCTTGATCTGAGGTCTATCTTGGAGAATTAACTGGCACCCTAAAGTTTGTCGAATAGATCATCAATCCTGGGAAGAGGATATCTGTTCTTGACTGTGACCTTGTTGAGTTGACGATAATCAATACACATCCTGAGAGAACCGTCTTTCTTGTGCACGAATAATAATGGCGCACCCCATGGGGAAATGCAAGGTCTGATGAATTCCTTATCTAAGAGATCCTTCAACTGATCTTTCAGTTCCTTGAGTTCTGCTGGTGCCATTTTGTATGGCAGAATAGAAATAGGTTGAGTATCCGGAAGAAGGTTTATGCCAAATTCTATTTCCCTTTCAGGAGGAATGCTTGGAAGATCTTCGGTAAAGACATCTGAGTATTAATTAACAATAGGGATTGTTTCGAGGCTGGGAGATTCAGAACTAGAATCTTTAGCATGCATGATATGATACACACACCACTTAGAAATCATTTTTCTTTCCCGAAGGTAGGAAACAAGTTAACCCCTGAACACTGAAATGCTACCCTTCCACTGTAGGATGGGCTCATTCAGGAACTGAAACTAAACTATCCTATTTCTATAGTAGACTCTGGCATAGCAGGAATGAAGCCAATCCATGTCGAGAATGACATCAAATTTAGTCATTTCTAACTTCACTAAATCTACTGACGTGGATTTCTGAGATATCATAACTAGACAGTTCCTGTATACCCGCCGAGCTATGATAGTTTTACCCACTGGGGTAGAGACTGAGAAGGGCTCTGCTAGGACTTTGGGACTTATTCCGAAATTGCTTGCTATGTATGGAGTATCAAAAGACAAAGATGCACCTA
>NW_025820117.1:0-1132 GCF_002878395.1 Capsicum annuum
CTCGAGATCCTTTCTCCGCACATCTACGTATGATTTCTGTTGTCTCTGGGCAGCCCTAAGTCTTTCTCTGATCAACTGAACCTTCTCTAAGGTATCAAATACTAAGTTAGGCCCTACTACTATGGCCTTACCTACCTCGAACCAACCAGTTCGATATCTATATATCCTACCGTACATATCCTTAAACGGAGCCATCCGAATACAGGAATGATAGCTGTTATTTTATGTGAATTCAATTCAAAGGCAAGTGGTCATCCCAACTACCCTTAAAATCGACAACGCAGGATCTTAGCATATCTTCTAGAGTCTGAATGGTCCTTTCTTCTTGACCTTCTGTCTGAGGGTGGAAGGCTGAACTGAGATGAACTTGGGTACCAAGACCTTTTTGGAATGCTTTCTAGAAATTAGAGGTAAAATGGGCACCTCTATCTGAGATGATTGTCCATGTAACTTGACCAACTCTCTGATATAGAGTTTGGCATAGTCCTCGACTGAATAAGAAGTATGAACTGGTAAGAAATGAGTTGATTTGGTCATCTTGTCTATGATAACCCATATAGAATCATGCTGATGACGAGTACGAGGCAAGCCCATCACAAAGTCTATGTTCACTTCTTCCCATTTCCATATGGGAATACTGAACTCCTGCATGAACCCACTAGGCTTCTGGTGCTCAATCTTAACTTTCTGATATGTAGAGCATTTAGCTACAAAATTTGCAATATCCCTCTTCATCCCACTCACCAATAGATCTCCCCTAAATCGCGGTACATCTTAGTGGCCCCAGGATGAATCAAGTAATGCGCACCATGCGCTTCTGCAAGAATTCATTGCCTCAAGTCATCTACACCTGGGAGAAAACCTTTACTTTCTGATCTTTGACTGACTCTTTCAACTTAACAAGACTAGGATCTCTCTCCTGCTTTTCCTTCACCTTGATAACTAGAGAGGATTCAGAACTGTTCTGAACCCACACACCACCTTCTGCTGAATCGACTAAGTGTACACCTAGTCGGGTAAGCTGATGAACTTTCTGAACTAACTTCTTCTTACTATCTTCAATATGAGCAACACTACCCATAAACAGTCTACTGAGAGCATCAACCACTACATTGGCTTTGCCTAGATAATA
>NW_025820118.1:0-1312 GCF_002878395.1 Capsicum annuum
GTGAGGTTTCCCTCTCGGCAGTCCCCTGAAAATTGACAGCTAACAAAAATAAAGAACTAAGAAAACTTTTAACACTTTTTTTTTTAAAAAAAAAAAATAACTTACAAACTTTAGAAACTAAGAAACTTAAAAGAACTTAAGAAAATTAAAGAACTTTCTCACTCTTGATTTTTTCTTACTTTATTCTCTCTTGGGTACATGTTTAAGTCTTCCATAAAAGGGGGTATTTATAGGCATCTTTGGACTTCAAATCTTAACTTTTTTGTAGACTTCAAATTCTTTCTAAAAACTTTAGCAAGATTTTATCAACTTGGGTGGGTCCGACGGCTAATGTCTTTCTTTAATTCTCCTCCGTCCATTTATTTATCTGATATTACATACATCTGTTATTTTGTCTTTTGTAAATATCGTCATTGCTTACGTATCCAAATTGTGTAAAGCTTCTGAGTCAAACTCCATTCCTGAATCATCATCTACGTTTGGATCTTGGGCAAATTGATCAATGGCTGAGTTGTATTCTCGGTCATACTCATCACTGTCTCCGTCTGATAATCACAGTATTGTTTCAGTTCTAGGTGATCTTGTTTCTTCTCTTACAATTAAAGAAATTCTGGGCCTTTGCTCTGATGGTTTTGGATTCATTGTTATCTCCTTAGACAATTGTTCTGCTAACAACTTTTTTATTGAGTCTACTACTATTTTTTCTATATTTCTTTTTTCTTAATGAAAAACCCTTCTTATTCTGAGAAGAACTTCTTTCATCTATTATATGAGTACCTGTGGTTTTAAAACTAACTGGAAGTATTCTCCCTACACTTTTTGACAAAGTGTCAGCTGTCAACGAATTTGATAAGTCTTTATCAGCTACCATTTAAGCTAGACTAGTTGTATCATTACCCGAACAGTAGGTCTTTCTGCATTCATTGGAGAACACACACCCATTAATGGATTTGAGAAATCTTTACCAGCTACCGTTTGAGCTAGACTAGCTGTATCGTTACCCGATACAGTGGGTTTTTTCATTTTTAAAGAAGAGTCTCATAAATTGGCTGAGTCTGTTGTGAAAGTTCAAAATGAAGGATTTTTATATGGTCTTGTAAAATACTTATGTGTTCTAACATTTGTCCTTTTTCTTTTACAAGGTTTTTATTATCTTGTCTTAAAACTTCATTGGCTTGATTTAGTCTTTTAAAACCTTCGGTCATAGAGGAACAATGATCACAAAATATAATTTTGTCTGTCCCTTTGTTAATATTATATTGAGGAATTTTTTATTTTTCTGATCCTAAAGTTGGAGTAATAAAATAATTTG
>NW_025820119.1:0-3341 GCF_002878395.1 Capsicum annuum
GAGTTTGTCTTTTCTAATTCTATTTCATTTATAAATTCCTCTTCTCCTGAATCGGAAGAATCAGATTTATTTATTTCTTCTTCAAAGACTTCCATACTTCTAATAGAGTATATACTTTCATTATCTGACATATATTCGTCTACATTTATTAAATTTTCATTTACATCTTCTATTAATTGTGCATTCCTAGATTTATTATTGATTCTTCTTGGATAAGTATTTTTTAAGTGCTCTATGCTACTGCAGGTAAAACATTCTATTTTTTTATAGGTTCAACTGGTGTTATATTTTCTTACATGTTTATTCTTATCTAGGTATGGCTTCTTTGCAGTTGATCTTCTTAAATAATATTTCTTCTTAGGGCGATAGTATTTTTATATGCCTTTCTATATTTTTTCTTTTTATAATCTTGGTCATAATGTTGTGTAGTATATATGGTCTTACAAAAATCCATATCACTTCTTTTTAATTGTTTTTGTATCTGTATATTTGTACATTTTTCTTGTAATATATCAATTACATGTTGTATTATTTGTCCTATTGACCATGAGTTGTTTGGGTTTTGTATTACTCCTTCTCTTTTAGACCAATTTTCTTCTATCTTTTTTCCTAAAGCTCCTGATAATTTATTAAATAATCTAGTTCCTAGAGTTTGATCAAATGAGTTCCCACTAATTGTACAATAATAAAACTAATCATTTAAAAATTATTTAAATCTTGACCAATGATTAATACTTAATTGTTCTAAATTTATTAAAGCTCTTTGTTGTAATACTATAAATCCACTATTGGGATCTTGGCCTGTTAGTAGAGTATGTACTTTATTTACAAAATTGTATGGATTTGAGCCTAGTTCTACTAATTCTTGAAAGTCTTGTGGGAATATTATCTTATAAGCTTCCCAAAGTGCTTTAGTACTTTCTCCTAAAAATATTTCTAAATATCTATACATAATGTCCGCATCTGATTCTTGATTACCCTGTATATGTTGTATATAGTTTGCTATAACTACATTTTTCATATGTCTATTACATGATTCCATGCCTGAGGGTCATGGGCTGGCAAGTTTAAATTTTTTCCGTTATTACTTCCTTTTTGTAATCTAATGGGTTCTTCTATTGACATTCTTTTTCCTCTAGGTTTTATGTCTTGTTCTGTCAGGGTGTTTGGTTTTGTTCTAAATACTCTATGACTTGGTAAATTTTCTGTTGTTAATGGTACGTTTTGCATACCGGTTGTTCTTTGGAAAGGGCTTGAGGAACTTGCCGTGCTTTCCATAAATTCTTTTATACTTTCGTCTATACTATAAATCGATCTAAGTCTTCACTTTTTATGTTATTTTTACGTGTATAACTATAATTATCTGTTCTTAATTCACATTTTATAAAATATTCTTTCATTTCCTCAAGGTCTAAGTTTCCTAATTTACATCCTGTGCATTTAAATACTCTATTGCTATTTATTTCATATAGGGTTTCTTCTTTTATTATAGCTTTGTTTACTTCAAAACCTTCTTCTAATATTTCTATATTAATAAAATTAGTATTCTCACATTCTTCAATTTCATCATCAGTCTCTCTTTCATTTGTATATTAGTAGTCTATGAATCTTATTGAAGCTTTTCCTTTACTGTTTATATACATTATATTGGTAGTCTGTGAATCTAATTGAAGCTTTTCTTTTACTATTTATATACATTAAATGATCGGTTGGCTTTAGTATTTCTTTCTTAGTAAATCTTTCTAAATTCCATTCTAATCCTGCATATTTTTCTGAGTTTATGTTTAGGGGTTTCAGTAGTTTAATACCTTTATTTCCCATTATACTTACTACATTGTCAATTTTTAGATTAAACTTTATACTACTATTAGTGGCAAGTTTTCCTATAAATCCTACACATATAAGTAAATTATTTCCATTATTCATTTCTTCATATCCTTTAGTCTATACACCTATTTTAATATGCTTTCCGAATTTTAAGGTATTTATCATATAATCTGGACTACAATAAAAAATTTCTCCATTATTAGTCATGTCGACTTCAGTTATTCCTATTTTTGATCTTTCTGAGTCTGACCATCATATATTGTGATTAATACTTTAGTTCCTAAATTTTTTCTAGTCAATCCATTTATGCCTATTACTATTAATCCCATGTGCATAAGACTCATATTTAATTTTATAATTTCTTTTAAAGAGTTTGAGCTTATTAAATTTATGCTACAACTATTTTCTCCGATAACACACATCTGTTCTTCTCTATAATGCCTATATAGTTGTGCTCTTGAAAACATTCCTTCATTATATAATGTTTTAGCATTTAACAGTTTTAATTTATTTTGTTAGAATAATTGTATTTCTTTATCTACGTCTATTACCTCTTCTACTTGTTGTCTTGAAGTCATTCTTGATTTATTTATTATTTTTGATAGCACATTATTTGTTAAACTGTTTTGGATAAAACTTGATCTTTGTCTACTTGGAGATGCTGGAAAAAGGTCCATCCTTTTGGCTTAGTTGGTTTAGTTATTTTAGCTTCTTTTAATTCTTTTTGAGGGGTTATTTCTATCTTTTTTAGTTGTTCTATTAATTATTCTATATTTTTATCTTGACTGTCTTTTTTTTTTTCTTTTTCTAGGTTCTTATTTAGTTCTAATAGTAATGAAATTATAATATTATTTTATTTTATGATTAACGAGTCTGCTTTTCCGTGAGGTTGATGATCTGATAATCCTTCGGGGTTTGGTTGGATCTGTGCTGCCTTTTGTAATATTGCTAGATAAAGTTTATCTTGTAGTATATTATTCATGAGAGTATTTTTTTTTGTTTTATTAATTTCTTTTTGTACCTCTTGTAATACTAGCCTTATTTCAAGATTTTTTAAATTACCTTTGTCTTTATTAATTAAAACTTTGAATTTTTTGTCTAATTCTGTTTGTTGGTTCTTTAAAAAATTAAAATTTAATTCTATTTTATCTAACAATTTCTTTTGTTTGTTTTGCAGGTCTTCTAATATCTCTAGAGTTTTTAATATCTTTGTATTTTCTTGTTGAGTCTTTTCTCCTAGGTTTATTATAAAATCTGTAATGGTATTTAATTAGGAATTTTCTCCATGTAATGTATGTTCTCCATTGTTAAAATTACATCTAACAAGAGAATTATCTTTAAAACTTCAGTATTTCTTTTTAGCTGGGATTGTTAGATCTAAAAATTCTAGCTTCTTTAAATTATCTATTTTTACACTACTATTCTTTATCCTAACCAGGGTGTATTGTTACTACACTCTCTTCTAGTTGTTTGTATTCTAAAATTTTTATAGTCTATACAATATCCAATACTTT
>NW_025820120.1:0-1248 GCF_002878395.1 Capsicum annuum
TGGTACGTATATATGTGTAATTGTTTATATATTTTTTTAAAAATATATATTGTATATTGGAGTGTATATAGTGTATATTGGATTTTTCATTTATTTTTTAAACGGGTTTGACCAATTTTTAACCGGGTTTGATGGGATTTTGGTAGGTTTGACCGGATTGGATTAAGTGGATCGGGTTAGGATGAATTTTAATTTTTTTACTATGTTGGCCCGGCCCGGCCCAATCCAATTAACGTCAAAATCGGCCCTTAACCGACCCGCAACCCAATTAAAATGGAAGGTCCGGTTCCGGGTTGGCCCGGCCCGTTTGACACCTCTACGTGGGAGTACAATTAGAAGTGCGCAAGTCAGAGGGGTTCATCGGGAAAAGTTAAAGCTATCCTTCCTTAGAGCCTACGAGCAGTATGACTAGTATAGATAGACGAGCTATTTCTAGCCATAGTGGTTGATTTTGTTGGCTGCCTCGTGGGCATATTATCCTTTGTGTGGACTTTTAGAGGATGTTTGATTTGAAAATAAGTTATTTCGAAATTAGTTAGTAATCTCAGAATTAGTTATTCTCTTAAGGAGGGATAAGAAAAATATTATAATTTTGAGATAACTAATTCCGGACTAAGCTGCTGTCTAAGAGGATGGAGCATTTATTCATGATCTCTGTGTAATGTTTCTTTGGAGATTGAAATCTGTCACTGAGTTATTAGAAATCTACACTTTGGCTTATTTGACGGGCATTTAAAGCAGAGATTTCGTCCACATTAACTCATAAAAAACAGATATTCCAGTTTACGTTAGATATAAATTTCTTTTATTCGATGGTGTAAAGCACATATTGTTATTGCATAAAATTTAGGATAAATTACTTATAATTGTACCTTAAGTTTTTATTATAACTTAAAATCTCATCCAACTAAACTAATTATAAAAATTCTCTTTTACTTAAAATAGTTGCCTCTTTTTTGATACATCTAGAAAAACCACCCACATCCCCTTATTATGCCGTAAATCAAGGCCAAAAATCATGAAATATATCCCACGATTTTCTCAACTCACCTATTTTGAATTCTCACCATGTTCTCATCTTCATCTTCTACTTCAACATTCAAATTACAACTTTCATTAACTTTCTTTTGAATTTCCATCATGTTCTCATCTACTACTCCATTAGATCTAACAATTGTTATCTTTCCTCCATTAACTTTTTTTTTTTAATTTCTACCATTTCATTATGATATGAACGACATTGATTTT
>NW_025820121.1:0-3091 GCF_002878395.1 Capsicum annuum
AGTCTAAAATAAATATAATTAAGAGAATAATAAAACTACTAGCCTATATATTAAAATTAAAAAGAAAATATATATTTTTTGAATTTCCATATTATTTATAAACAATGATAACAATACAAATAAAAATAAAATATTCCAAAAAGTAACTTTACTCATTATTTTTATTTATTTTCAACTAAACTTATTAACAATTAAATAAAAACTAAAATAATTATTGGATAAAAAATATATATATTTAATGCCGACAAATAAATTAAGACTCGGTGAGGGTCAAAAATCACGTGTCTACATTTTACCCCTCATTGTTTGAAATCTCAAAAAGTTTTCATACAAAGAAATAGACAAAAATATGATTTTTGATCCTCTGATTATTCAAAAAGTGAGGATAAAATAAAATAAAATATGTGATCGAGTCCTGGTTTTGGACGGCCTACATTAAGGAAATAACGTCACGTGTAGTTCAATGGTAAAATAGTGAGAGAACGAGTTAGAGGTTGAGTGAGATTCTGTTGAGTTTTTGATTCACAACTTCTGCTTTTACATTCAAACAAAAATAGAAAAGAAGATACAAGTAAAAGATCCTATCTATGCAACTTTCTAAAATTTTGACTTGAATCTTCATGACTTCTCAAGTGATGAGATAGTCGTTATTTTGAATTGGACTTGAAATTTCAAATGTTCCTTCATGTTGGCTCATGGCATTGGAGAGGAACTTGACAATTGACTCATTTTCCAGAATTTTCTCTGACTTGAACTTAAGAAACTTCACCCTATTTTTCAGGCGGGCTCCTGACTTGTTACTTCTTCGCCCAGTTCTTCAGGCGGGCTCCTGACTTGTTACTTCTTCACCCTGTTGTTCAGGCAGGCTCCTGGCTTGTTATTTCTTCACCCTGTTTTTCAGGAGGGCTTCTGACTTTTTATTTCTTCACCTTGTTCTTCAGGCAGACTCCTGGACTTACTTTTTTCTTCACCCTATTCTTCGGGCGGGCTCCTGGACTTACTTTTTTCTTCACCCAATTCTTTGGGCGGGCTCCTGGATTTTCTTTTTCTTCACCTAGTTCTTCAGGCAGGCTCTTGGACTTTCTTTTTTTTTCACCCTGTTCTTCAGGCGGGATCCTGGACTCAAAGTTAATAGTGAAATAGAAAAATACATCCCATTCTTCAGGAGGGTACTGAGCATAAAATAAATTCTTATTTTTCAGGAGGGTCCTGAGCATAAAATAAATTTCCATTCTTCAGAAGGGTCCTGAGCGTAAAATAAATTTTCATTCTTCAGGAGGGTCCTGAGCGAAAAGTAAAATCCCATTATTCAAGAGGGTCCTGAGCTGAAAAGTAAAGTCCCATAAACATGAACAAAATTTTTTGCCCCATTTTGCACGAGAAAATTTTATGAGTGTCATCGAATCACAACTTTTGAAAAGTAAAATAAAGAGTGTGAATCAAATCCTGCTAAAGAAATCTAAAACTTGACTTTGACCTCTAGTGCTAGGGATTTAAAATATATTCCAATATATTAGTGGAAATTTTGAGGACCTCCTCAAAATTTCTTCCCCAGTTTAAAGTTGTCTGAGATGATATCAACTCGAGAGGATCCAAAGTCTTTGTTGGTATCCATTTTTTTTGTTGGATGATGTTCTTCCTCTTGTGAATTTTTGAGATTCCTTCTCAAAAATTTTGCCCTAGTTTCCATTTCCTAGGGTTATATGACCGAGCCATTGGGGCGCCTACGTATCCCATTAGAGCAGGAATCAGGTCAAACATAGTTTAAGACTATGCTATAAACATAGAAAAAATCTAATGGGTTAACCGAAGCGGACCTAGGCCGCCTACGTATCCCTTTCTTGGGAATTCAGGTTAAACGTAGTTTGTACATAAAAATAAGGGGTTCTAGGCAATTACACATCATAAAAGAAATACTATCATAAAGGCTATTATAAACAAAGGAAATAAAAGCTAAAACATCTTTAAAACATAGTATCTCTTTACCGCATCAGAATTGATTGGTTTGGTCCACTCTTGACCATCCATCTCAGACAAGATCAAAGCTCCTCCAGATAGTACCTTGCAAATTATGTATGGTCCTTGCAAATTTAGAGCAAACTTGCCTTTGTACTCTTCTTGGTGAGGGAATATCCATTTGAGAACCAATTGCCCAACTTCAAATGTTCTAGCTCTCAATTTTTTATTGAAGGCACGGATCATCCTGTGCTGGTACAGCTGACCATGACATACAGAAACCATTTTCTTTTCGTCAATCAACATGAGCTGTTCATAGCCAACTCAAACCCATTCTTCGTTACTTAGTCCGACGCCCTAAATAATCCTTAAGGAAGGTATCTCAACCTCAGCAGGTATCACAACTTCATTCCCATAAACAAGTATATAGGGAGTTGCCCCAGTGAAATTTTGAACTATCGTCTGATACCCTAGTAAAGAATAAGGAAACATCCCATGCCATGATCTATTATTTTCGACCATCTTCCTCAAGATCTTCTTGATGTTTTATTGGCAGCTTCCACGGCTTCATTCATCTGTGAACGATATGCAGTCAACTTGCGATGAATAATTTTGAACTAATCACAAATCTCATTCACTAAGTGACTGTTCAAGCTTACTCCGTTATTAGTAATGATCGATTCTAGCACTCCAAATCAACAAATTAAGTTATTTCTTACAAAATCTGCAACCACTTTCTTGGTGACGGCTCTGTAGGAAGCAGCTTTGACCCACTTAGTAAAGTAATCAATAGCTACCAAAATGAATCTATGCCCATTTGACGTCAATAGTTCTATTGGTCCAATAACATCCATACCCCAAGCTACGAAAGACCAAGATGAACTCATCACATAAAGCTCATGTGGAGGCATTCGAATCAAACTTCATGTATCTGACATTTTGGACACTTCTGCACACACTTACTACAATTATTTTCCATAGTCATCCAGAAGTAACCGGTTCTCATGATCTTTCTGGAAAGGGCAAACCCATTTATGTGGGGCCCACAAACTCCAATGTGTACTTCTTTTATTAATTTATTGGCTTCTGCAGCGCCGACACATCTTAAGAATCCTAAGTCTGGAGTCCTCCTAAA
>NW_025820122.1:0-1222 GCF_002878395.1 Capsicum annuum
AAAAAAAAAACAACACGCAAAGAAAGCTAAATTTAAAAAAAAAAAAAAAAAAAATCCTGGAATACATGCATACGGAACATAAAGAAATTGCAAAATTGGATTTGATAGGAATTTATTTTGGAAATGGACTCGATGGACTTTTATATTTTTTTAATAATAATAATAATAATAATAATAATAATAATAATAATAATAATAATAATAATAATAATAATAATAATAATAATAATAATAATATAAATCATGAAAAGTAGATTTTGACCGTCCACATTTTGGATTAGCCCATTTATTTATTTTTAAATGTTGAACCTCATGTTTTAATTCCATTTTTTTATTTTTAAATATTTAAATAATATTTTATTCCCTTAAATAATTAAGGCTAACTTGAATCGATCTCTAATAACAGTAAAACTCCTTCCTATTTTTACTACATAATAGGAATAAACACATGATCCCTTAATACTAAAAGAAAAAAAAAATCAAATATCCAGTACTAGTACCTTTCCAATTTTTATCTCTTCTTTATTTTTACTAAATAATAACAATAATAATAATAATATTAACGCAACAACAACAACAACAATAATTCAAACTTAATGATTCTCAAATAACAGCATTCGAAACTTCATTTTTATCTAAACATATTTTTTATGGTTTAGAAGACAACTAGACTCTAATTTGCATGTTAATCAAATGCAATAAGTAACAACAAGGTTATTCACATTTACATTCTTTAACACATTTAACTTTTGAAAATATCTCATCTAATGTTCAAAACAAATTCAATTAACGTTCATCCAATACAAGAAATAATTACAAATAAAGATGTAGGGCAAAACGTCATATAAATAAACAATACACATACTAAATAATATAAGAAAATGTTGAGATAACTTCATTCTTGCTTTGATTTAACATGTAATTTATAAAAACAATAATTCAGAAATCGAGTAAGAAACTGTATGACAGACCAAACTGACTATAAAATAAGAATATCGTCATCTCGAAAACTCAAAACAAAACTCAAAACTCCTAACCTAGACTCTTTTCCTTTCTTTTCCCTCTAATCTTTTTCCTTCTTTCTGTTACAGCTTTTCTTTTTCTTCCTGTTGCTTTCTCCCTATTTTTTGTTTTCTCTCTATTTCTTCTTTTCTCAAATTTTTGTTGTTCTGTCCGTGTGTGTATCTTCTGTCTTTTTTGATCAGTGTCTGATCTTTATTTT
>NW_025820123.1:0-1207 GCF_002878395.1 Capsicum annuum
CCTATCCGATACAAAACACAATTCTTCGGTATCTTCGACACAACGTCGTAGTTGTTCAAAAAAATCATAAGAGGCATCATATTCCTTGTCCGCTACATAAAAAGTGACAGGAAAGATGTGATTCTCCACATCCTGCACCACCGCCGTTAGTAGAACTCCATTATATCTGCTCCTCAAGAAAATACCGCGACGGCTATGCCTTTTCTCAAATTTCAAAAACCTTGAATCCAAGTACCATAGGATACAAAAAAGCACTTGAACCTTCCGTTTTAATCTAGATACAATGTTGTCTTACTTCCAGTATTTCTGAACTCAATCATGTAACGATAAGCATCCAAGACTTCATACCCATGCTTGAGTGTCCCCCGAACCAGGTCCTTGGCAATCCCCATGGTCGTATATACCTTCCAATAACTGACCAGGACACCTAAATCCGTAAGGAGTTGATTGTCCATAAGCCTTGTTGAAAGGCCTTTTCTATCGGGGAAACTACTCCTGAAATATTCACCGAGGACCTTTGCCGTGGCATGAGGATTTTGGCCCGAGATATGCTTCGAACCACATGTGTGATGCTTTTCATGTTTATGAATGACGAATCTGTCAGAACTTGAGTACTTCACCGCTCTCAACCACCACTTGCAGTTCGAATTAGCACATTTAAAGCAAAAGACACTGCTCGAATTAATCACCTTCTTTATTCTGAAATCTTTTTCAAGCAAGAAATAAATAAAGTGTTAGATAGTTCATTCTTGTCCTTGAACGACATTCCAACAAAAAAGCCAGTCCCATCGTCTTGAAGATTTCTAGATTGTGTCGATTGAGAAAAACTGCACATCGTATTGGTCGCATCAACGGACGTAGGTGTTTGATCATCATCTGGAATATTTATGTCTAGATCATCCAACCTATCATCAAAGAAGTCTTCTTTTTCTTTTTCTTCTTCTTTTACGTTCTAGTTCTCATTCTCTCTTATCTTTTCAACCATGTACACCCTTAACACCGGCCTGGTTGAATCACTTAGATAAGAATGCAACCGAACCTGATCGGTTATCTTGAAAGGCAGTACCCTCTGATTTTCAAAGGAGCTGTGCATGTAGCTGATGGAGAATTCTTCCGGTTGATAATTCAGTCCACAAAAGTTGATGATTAAGTTCACAAAGTCATCATACGAAACATCACTTTAGACTGTCATAGCTATCGTCTCTAG
>NW_025820124.1:0-1577 GCF_002878395.1 Capsicum annuum
CTTCAACATCAGTTATTAGTAGAAAGAAAAACAACAACATCAACATGGCTACTGTATTCCTAGAGTGGGATTTGAGGAGGGTAGGTGAAGTAGAGTGGTTGTTTCCAATAGACCCCCAACTTTTTTTTCTATATTTTTTTTTCTTAGTAAAAATAAAATCTGAAGAAAAAAAAAATGCAACTCCTGAATATTCAAAAACAAGGGACTAACCAAATGGCAGTCAATCAATACCTGTCATAAAGACGGTGTTTTTCGATGGTCCGGCTAAAGAGGATATACTGTCATTAGCAGTAAGGCTAGATGATGCTTCAGTGCCTTCCATTGGCTCAGCATCCTTCACAGATAGTCTCTGAATGATATGAAAATGTATCCATGATTTGCATCTGAGTCTGACCACATCAATAAAAATGCAAGAGCGAAATAGGGAATAACAAAGTCTAGAAAATGACATGAAAGATTTTAATAGGCCACTGACTCTAGATTTAACTGAAAATAACTCTAACTCGTAGAAATAAAACTGATGACATGCAAAATCAACCCTAGGAAAGAAGAAATTTCATAAATTTCATCTACTGTCTTTGCATCGCTTCAATATGTCTATAGCCCCTTTATAGGTCTATAAGACGGAACTCGAAATACGTCTTAAATGCTAGGTGGCCCTAGTACTACTTCAAGGGGGGTCAAGAACAACAAAAATGGAAAAATAATTAAGGTTAATTATGCAATGTTCCTCAAAAGCATAATAAGTAATTTCATCTTACAAAAGCTTCGCTATCAAAAATGAGCAATTTGGCTCCATAAAAATGTGCAAGTGCATTCACCAGAATCTCCTGATAGATTTCTGATCCTGGAAAACAAAAGCAGAACTGGTCAGTACCCGTAGATTAATATCGATCAAGCGCTCCAATGAGAAAATGAAATAATAACAATACAAAATAAGTTAAATAATTACTGAGAAAATAACAAACCTGCAGGACCCGAAAGCAAAATTCTTGGGTTGACCGCAGGAAGCTCATTGATATATTTAACTTGCTCGTTATGCTTTAGGGGTAAATATGAAGTGGCAATCAGCTCATGTTTTGTGTTCTCACTGCAAATTCACAGATACAGACATCTTCACCAAACCAAGGTTTATTTAAAGCAAAAAGCTACATACAATATGAGATAGCTATATAATTGTTGAGGAATGAGAATAGAGAAAATTTAGTAAAAGTGTCAAGAAGTTAGTTACATTGTTGAAGCCAGTTAGTTAGTTGACACCACACTGTTAAGCTATCTTCTACTCTTGTTAGATTCGGACAGACTAAAGCAAACGACAAGTAAAAGAAAAACAAGAACAACACAACATATTTACGTGGAAACCCTTGCGGGAGAAACCACGGGCAGAGGCAGAGAAATTTCACTATAAAAGGAGAGGAGTACAATGTGGATAATGTGAGTTTTCTGAATACTCAAAATAACCCACTAAATGCATTTATATAATACGTACATACAAATAAGTCCTAGGCCCAAAAACATAAAGGTGCATACTGGCTCTGGGATCAGGCCTATCCTATGCTACCACCACAGACCCCATT
>NW_025820125.1:0-1990 GCF_002878395.1 Capsicum annuum
CTCCTACATCCAACTTTAAGAACCTTCAAAGTTCACCATTAATTCTGCAAATTTATTCAAGATTCCAAGTTCCTAGTTCAAGAACTCCAAGAACCATCATTCAAAGGCACGATTAACATCTCAAAAATGAGTATCGATCTAAAGTTCATCATTCAAGGTATGTGGAGTTTTTCAACAACAATTCTCTTTCGTTCTTGTGCCCAAAAGTAATTTCTTTACAAAGGCATAATTTTTATTTGATTTTTTTGAATTTGAAGCAGGAACCCATATCTTATGATGATTATTATGAAATCTTGATGTTTATGATTTTGGAAGATGAATTTACATGTGTAGAGATATAAAGCATGAATCTTGAATGATATTTATCATGATTTTGATATTTGGGTCATGAATTCCCATTGGAAATTGTGATTTTTTGAGGAAGTGTGTGTTATAAGAACGTTGATGTTGAATATTTGAGATATTTTGAATGATTTGAGTTTTTGGTTTTAATGGAGTTGTTTTGAACTCGAGTGTGAAAGAAATCCACAATGTGGTTGATTTTGATAGATGGAAAGCATGATGGCTCCCGATGTATATTTATATATTACTGAAATTATTTTGTTGTGGATTGTCTTTGAAATGATCTGAGCTAAGTTCGGGAGAAATCTTTAGCACCGAGTGGGAGGTATAAAGCAACCTTACTTCCCTAGAACTACGTGCCACAGTAGGAGTGAGCCTGAGGCTGATTTATATAGTGATCACTAGTTTGTGTGGATTTAATATCGATAGTCGTACTCCGATGGCAAGGATAGGACGGTTCTCCCCAACGTGGGTTGTACGTTGGACTCCATGTAGCTCACATGATTTATGTCGGTTATAGGATCTCCCAGTATGTGTGTGTTTCCTTGTGTCTTTGGTGAACGGTGAAGTAATTTGAAAGTGGAATTGTGAAAGTTATTCTTTCGAAAGATTTAAATGATATTTACATTATGAGAATTGATATTCTTGATGAACTGAAAGTGATTGACAAATTATATGATGACTCACATGTGTTATTATACTTATTTCATCCTCTCATGATTATGATTATTTTCTTCGGGCTATGTGAGCCTTTCATACATCCTGCATATTTCTTATAAATATTTATGATGATGACGTTTATTAAACTGCATACACCCCCATATACTTGGTTCCTTTTCATGGTACTGACCCACATCTTCGGATGTGGGCTGCATTTTATTGGAATATAGGTTCAGGTGCTCAGTTCCAGGTTCGACAGTGATTCTTCGGGCACGCTGTTCTACATCCTCTGTTGTCGTGAGTCCTCATGTTCTAAGGACGTGATGTCTAATGTTGGTTTCATGGAATTGTTTACATTTGATAACTGAGTATGAGTCAGTTGGGGAATATCTCAATGACTTTCTGGTTTTATTGATTTTCTTAGAGGTTTGTCAGACTAGTATTGATGTTGGGAGTTGATTAATAAGTTGTATTTTGTTACTTTCTAAAATTCTTTTATTCTTGGATGATGATTTTTCTTTTGATATTTGAGGGTTATTTATGAAAACCCCGTTGATTCATGTTGAACTGAATGAAAATGGCTCAAAGGGTTAGCTTGGGGGTACTCGTAGCCTCAAGCATCGTGTGACGCTCTAGAACTTGTTTTTGGGGCGTTGCACGTACATGCTACGCTAAGGATATATATATATATAGGTACATATCATATCACCTCACACATGATACGGAATATCGTTAGGCTGTATATAAATGGAATGTCTATACCTAAACCAACCCAACAATACACTATTCTGACATAGCCTCTATACAGCAAAATCAACGAGCCATAGGGACAAACCCCCAACTGACTCAAAAGACCAAAGGGATCACAAAACAACAACACCAAAACTAGCAACTTGGTCCTTGAACCATGAGGACTCACCACTGAAGGAACGTAGATGCGGCACTCGGATATCACTGTCGCGGCTAAGGCTGAGTACCTGAACATACA
>NW_025820126.1:0-8701 GCF_002878395.1 Capsicum annuum
TCCATGGGTGAAAGGGACCCATGGATGAACATTTAACATACCTCAATAGACGAATTCTCGAAAGTTATAGAGGGATTTCTTGTAATTTGAACTTGAATATTAAAGGGGCTAGGGTTTGTTCTTGAAAGGAAATGCTTTTGATTTTGAGAGAATTGTGATAGATGAGGCAATAATGCTATTTTAGGACCTAAATCCCGCGTTAAAGTAAGGGAAAAAGACTGAAATACCCCTCTAGACTCAGGATTAAATGAGCTAATAATCCCCAGTGATGCAATAGAAGACGTGCTGTATCAATTTAGATGACACAATTATCGATGCGTCACGTCGGTGGTGATGATACGATAGCCAATGCAACACATTCTGATTGCGTTGGCTTGCTATTTTGGTTATTCAAACGTGACTTAAACGATGTTCAAAAATTCTAAAACTTACCCGAGATGACCTATAGATAACCCTGATCATGAATCAATTTAAAAATTGGCAATCTAATGTTGGAAAATCAAAAATGAAACCATTGAAATATCAAGGCCCAAAATAAGACTAAGTGTCAACACTTAGCTGAAATTTTATAAGTCTGGGACCTCTTTTTACATGCTATATGGGGATGAAATGGGCTAGGGCTTTACGGGGTCTTACAATATCTCCCTCTTGGAAATATTCATCCTCGAATGAGATTGATTAAGCTGAGAGGCACTGAGGTACTGCGACTATACTGACATGAATAGCTGAAACATGACTGAATCTTGAGGCATGACACATGACTGAACTGATCCATGAATGTATGAATGATATTAGAATGATATGTAGCTGAAACTAAGCATGGATCTGAGTAAATCTAAGGAAGACTTTTCCCATAGGCTGAGTCTAAGTTCACGAAAAAGAGATGAGGGTACTTGGTTCACAAGTCTGCTTCTGCTAGCCAAGTATCTCCCTCAATAGACTGGTTCCCCCAAAGTAATTTGACTATAGGAACTTCTTTGTTCCTTAGTCTGCTAGCCTGACGATCAAGGATTTTGACTGGAACTTCTTTATAGGAGAGACTATTCTGAACATCTATACTCTCTACGAGGACTACAACTACTGGTTCACCTCTGCACTTCCTTAGCAAGGAGACATGAAACACTGGGTGCACTGATGCTAAGTCTGTAGGCAACTCAAGTTCATAGCTACCTTTTCAAAACAACTCAAAATCCTATAAGGACCAATATATCAGCGATTAAGCTTCCCTTTATTACCGAACCTCTTCACCCATTCATATAGAGATTTTCAAATACATAAAGTCGCCAATCTCAAATTTAAGATCTTTCCTAATCACATCTGCATAAGATTTATGTCGGCTCTGGGTTGTTTTAAGCCTCTCCCTGATCAACTGTACTTTCTCTAAGGCATCAAACACCAAGTCAGGCCCCATCACCACTGCCTCACCTACTTCAAACTAACCAATGGGAGATCTACATCTTCTCCCATAAAAAGCCTTAAACAGAGCTATCTGAATACTGGAATAATAGCTGTTACTCAATAAAAGGTAAGGGGTCATCCCAACTGCCCTTAAAGTCAACGACACACACTCTCAACATAACTTCTAAAGTCTGAATAGTCCTTTCTGCTTGACTATCTGTCTCAGGGTGGAAGGCTGTACTGAGAAGGACTTGGGTACCGAGACCCTTTTGAAAGGCTTTCCAACAGTAAGAGGTGAACTGCATACCTCTGTCTGAAATGATGGACAAAAGGACATTGTGCAACCTAACTAACTCTCTGATATAGTACCTGACATAGTCCTCGGCTGAATAGGATGTATAGATGTGCAAGAAATGGGAAGACTTAGTAATCCTGTCTACAATGATACAAATCTAATGGTGCTGCCGATGAGTACAAGGCAAACGCATCACAAAGTCCATGTTCACTTATTCCCACTTCCATGAAGGAATATTGAACTCCTGTATAGAACCACTAGGCATTTGGTGCTTAATCTTTACCTGCTGACAAGAAGAGCACTTAGCCACAAACTCTGCAATATCTCTATTCATCCCACTCCACCAACAGACTTCCCGAAAGTTGTAGTACATCTTAGTGGCCATTGGATGACAAGAGTAACGCATACCATGCGCTTCAGCAAGAATTTGCTATCTTACGCCATCCATACATATCACATATATCCTAACCTAAAAACATAACACACCATCTCCCCCTTAAGATAAAACCTCTAATTTTTAGTCTCTAACTTATTCTTTCAGTTTAACTAAACTAGAATCCCTGTTCTGCTTTTCTTTTACCTCAGAAAATAAAGAAGATAGCAAACTATTCTACACCCAAACATTACCCTCAGCAGAATCAACTAAACGAACACCTAGTCTGGCAAGCTGATGAATTTCCCTAACCAACTTTTTCTTATCATCCTCAACATGAGCAACACTACCCATAGACAACCTACTTAGGTCATTTGCCACTATATTGGCCTCGCTCGGGTGGTACAACACACTTATATCATAATATTTCAGCAACTCTAACCATCTCATCTGACACAGATTCAAATCCTTCTACGAAAACACGTACTACAAGCTTTTATGATCTGCGAACATATCAACATGCACCCCATACAAATAGTGCCTCCAAATTTTTAAGGCAAAAACAATAGCTTCTAACTCAAGATCATGGGTTGGGTAATTCTTTTTATGGGGATTAAGTTATCTAGAGGTATAGTCCACAACCTTACCCCTCTGCATCAACACACACCCCAAACCAACTCTGGAAGCATCTTAGTACACAAAAAACCTATCTAAACTATCTGGTAAATTCAAAACTGGGGTTATGGTGAGTCAAGTCTTCAACTCTTGAAAACTCTTCTCAGAAGAATCTGACCACTGAAACTTAACTTTCTTCAGAGTTAATCTAGACATAAGGGATGCAATAGACAAAAATCCTTTAACAAATCACCGGTAATAGCCAGCCAAACCCAAAAAACTCCTGATATCTGATGGAGAGATGGGTCTAGGCTAGTTTCTTACTGCATTGGTCTTTTGAGGATCAACTCTAATGCCATCACTAGAAATAATATGGCCAAGAAAAGCTACTGATATTATCCAAAATTCGATCTTACTAAACTTAGCGAACAACCGATGGGCTCTAAGATTCTTCAATACTATTCTGAGGTGGTCTGTATGTTTTTTTTCATTACAGGAATAGACAATAATATCATTAATAAAGACTATGATGAACATATCCAAATACTATTTAAAGACTCAGTTCATTAAGTCCATAAGGCTGCTGGGGCATTTAGAACATGACTAGAAACTCGAAGTGACCATATCAAGTTCTGAAAGCTATCTTCAGACTATCACATTCTCTGACTCTGAGCTGATGATAGTCGGATCTAAGGTCTATCTTGGAAAAATAACTGGCACCCAGAAGTTGGTTGAATAAGTCATCAATTTTGGGAAGTGGATCCTTATTTTTGTATTGTGACTTTGTTCAATTGATGGTAGTCAATACACATTCTAAGGGAACTGTCTTTCTTACGTACGAATAATATTGGTGCTCCCCACGGGGAAATGCTGGGCTTGATGAACCCCTTATCTAGGAGATCTTTCAACTATTCTTTCAACTCTTTAAGTTTGGCTGGAGTTATTCTATATGGCCGAATAGAGATAGGCTGTGTATCTAGAAGAAGGTCTATTCCGAAGTTGATTTCCCTTTTAAGAGAGACTCCGGGAAGATCTTCAGGGAACACATCTACAAATTCCCTCACTAATGAAACTAACTCAAGGTTTGGAGTCTCAGAATTTAAGTTTTTGACTCGGACAAGATGATAAATACACTCCTTGGATATCATGCTTCTCGCTCTAAGGTACGAAATAAGCTGACCCCTAAGCGCGGTAGTAATACCTCTCCATTTAAGGATTGGTTCTTTTGGAAATTGAAAATGAACCACTCTGTTTCTATAATCAACTAAAGCATAAAATTAGTGAAGCCAATCCATGTCGAGAATAACGTCAAAATCCGTCATCTCTAACTCCACGAGATCAATTAAAGTAACTTTTTGAGACACTGTAATCGGGCAGTTCCTTTATACCCATCGTGCTACGATAGACTTACCCACTGGGGTAGACACTGAGAAAGGCTCTACCAAGTTTTTAGGATTGACTTCGAAGATGATGGCTATATAAGGGTTTACAAAAGAAAGAGAATCTCCAGGGTCTAATAAAGCATAAATATGTAAATAAAAGACTTGCAACGTACCAGTAACCACATCAGGAGAACTTTCTTGATCTTATTGGGATTGAAGTGAATAAATCATCTTCTAACGCTGACCAATGGTAGCACTGGAAATGGCGTTTTACTGAGTTGGGCGGACGACTGGAGTCGATGACGGATGGAACTGGCCCTGTTGGCGCAAATACCTTCCTTTTTGAGCAATTACCCGACACTCCCGGATATACCCAAAGCATACATAATTGCCAACTCTACACTCACCCTGATGGTTTCTACCATATTTTTGACACAGAGGATTTGTGCGGCCACTGTTCACACTACCTTGGGACTTAGAGCCTGATGTCGTATCCCAATTGTCATTTCTAAACTTTGGCATAGGGGAACTAGCTAAAGATGGAGCTGGGACATAAGATTTTTGATGGAACTTAGGATGATTACCACCTTCTAACTTTGGCTGAGTATAATTAAAGCTACCTGTTCTAGCCCTCTGGTTCTCTCTGTCATTTTTCTTAAGCTTCTATTTCTCAATCTATTGAGCATGGATCATAAGAATAGATATGTCCATATCCTTAATTAACATTGTAGTACTACACTTCTTGACCACACTATCAGATACACCATACACAAACTTGCTTATCTTAGCCCTGCTATCAGCTACGAGATGAGGGGCATACCTGGCCAACTAAGTAAGCTTGAGGGAGTAATATTTCACACTCATGTTGCCTTACTTCAGGTTGATGAACTCTAATACCTTAGTCTCCGTCAAATCCAATAGAAAGAACTTATCTACGAAGGCATTAGCAAACTCTTACCAGTCTATAGGTCCTACATCTGCTCCTCTATCTACCTTCCACTGCTTAAATCATGTGTGAGCTATATCTTGCAACTGATAGGTAGCTAACTTAGCACTCTCACTTGCAGTTACCCTTATAATGTCTGTTGCCTTCTACAACATATCAAGGAATTCCTTTGGGTCCTCTTCAGATTTAGACCCTGAAAATAAAGAAGGGTTCATTCGGGTGAAGTCCTAAATTATAGCTGTAGTAGTATTAGTCATTGGGTTAGACTGAACAGCAGCTGGTCAAACATTCTGATCTACTACAAAATGGGCTAGAGGGGTGAAAGCTGCTATGAATTCTGCGTGTGAAACATGCTCATTCTGAGGATCTTCCTGAACGAACGGAGGTGCTGGGTGGTTCCCAGTTCTTCCTCCGTTAGTCTTTCTGGGAGGCATTTTCTGGAAGTGGAAGGAAAAGTTGTATTAGACAAAGAGTTTAACTTGAGCTCATGCTCACTCGCACGACATAAACACTGAAAGAAGGGAAACTTTTCTTAAACATCTCGTAGCCTCTTGTCCATAAGTGTGGCGCACTTTACACCCATGCACAAGACTCTACTTGATGCGGCTTTCATACTTTCTAGGACACTTTAAGACCTTAGGATCTGATACCAAGTTTGTAATGCCCCAAGAGTACACCCTGGGTGACACATGGTGCTTATAGTCCCGAGGGACCTCAAGCTAACGCATAAGATAGTCCCTACTATGAGCACTGAATAATAATAGATAGAATAACATATACGGAATAACTAAACATGCCATAAGGTTTTAAAATGCTAAAAAATTTCTAAAAATCATGAATTTGGAAAATATCTATCGGAAAACATCTGTCTAAAACTGATAAAATAAAGACAAACTGATTGACTGTCTGAAATGTTCAAAAGCCTCTAAAACTAGTTGAATACGAGTTGATGGTACAAGCCCCAACTAACTCCAACTAACTACTAAACTGAAAAGATGAAAATAAATATAGCCTGTCCTTGAAATATAAGGACTTAACACTACTATGACTGATAATTTGGAAGGTCTATGCATAATATGGGAACTGAGCATCTGAACTTATGATATGATACATCATAGCACAAGAAAATAGTATGCGATTAGTACTTTGAATATATTGGTATGCTAAATGAGGTAGGTTGATATGCATGGTTTCACATGCATGAGTAATAACTGACTGAATGAATAACATAAAGTACTGACTAGGATGCATGAGAATCTGTAAATACTGAGAATGTATGACCAAGCATAAAAAATGTTCTGAATATAATCTGTTATGTAAAATACTAAAATACTAATAACTAAATAATTAATAACTGTTTTCTATCGTCAAGCAAATCTGAAATTGAATTAATGAGCTAATTACTAGACTGAGACCGTGGGATCTATCATCTAACCGACATGCCCCAATATGAGCAAATTGGGGTCCAATCTGTGACTCTAGTTGGAAGGGTGTCAATACCGTGCCACGGGTACTAACACTGGCTGTGTGGATCCACTGATGTACTATCCCGAAGGATTAAGGGTGTCAATCCTAAATTGACGGGTGACCCCTAAGAGTAGTCAAGCCTAAACTGATGGGTGAGTCCTCATATCCTGTGCTGGCTATGTAGTTCTGGAGTGCAGGTACTGCTACTAACGACTCTACCTAACTGACCGCCATTCCTGCACTTACTCGGTGCTAAATCCCACTCCCAGCTAAACTGACTCGGAATACTGAACTATTCTATGTTTAACTGATTATGATAACTGGTTGAACTAATAATGCTCATAACATAGCTGAAAACTATTCTGAAGATACTGAGACTAAGAAAACAACTATATTTTTGGGTATTCATAACCCCTAGGACTCGATAGCAATAATAACAAATAGTACTAAAACTTGGGGACCTAATGTGAAAGCATTTGTCTAAAATTCATTCTTGTAGCCATTTCATCAAATACTTGATATTCATAGTTTAATCTAAGCATGGGAATAGTTTAAAGCTTGTAGTAATAACATGATTTCAACATCAACATAACTAATTATGGTTTAAATCAGCAAATAACATTATTCATACGTGTGGGGTTTGATAACAACGATAATTTCATGCAAACATGGTATAGAGTTTCAATTTATGGGAATTCATGGTTAAAATCACAATTAAAGATTACAATTACTTGTAAAGATAACAACTTTGTATTTAAAATTTGATACGTGGACTCCATGGGTGAAAGGGACCCACGGATGAATATTTAACATACCTCAAATGCCGAATTCTTGGAAGGGATTTCTTGTAATTTCAACTTAAATGTTAAAGAGGCTATGGTTTGTTATTGAAAGGGAATGCTTTTGATTTTGAGTGAATTGTGATAGATGAGGAAATAATTCTATTTTGGGACCTAAAATATCATGTTAAAGTGAGTGGAAAAGACTTAAATACCCTTCTAGACTCAGAATTAAATAAGATGAAAATGCCCAGTGATGTGATAAGACATGCGCTGGGTCAATGGAGATGATGCGATTACCGATGCATCACATCGGTGGTGACGACATGATAGCCAAAGCGACGCGTCCTGATTGCATTGGCTTTGGTCATCCAAACATGACTCAAACGATGTCCGAAAATTCTAAAGCTCACCCGAGATGACCTATCGATTACCTTGATCATGAATCAATTTAAAAATTGACAATCTAAGGCCAAAAATATAAAAATGAAACCATTGAAATATCAAGGCCAAAAATAAGATCAAGTATCAACACTTTGCTGAAATTTTCTAAGTCTGGGACCTCTTTTTGCATGCTATATGGGGCTGAAATGGGCTAGGACTATATGGGGTCTTACACCATGTACCCTTTATGATTTTTAATTACCCAAAACTATGGCGACCAAGGCCTTTCCAATCCATTTAAAACAATTTAAACCATTCATATCATTTAGGGTTCCATTACCCAGTTTAAACCATGCATAAGTTCCATTGAAAAACCAATATTATAGTAGAAACATTGTTAAAGGCATTTTATCAAACACATTGGGGGCATAGTATTTCCAAAACCAAAGTCCATTACCAAAGAACCATTCCCATGCAATCAATTATCCAAATCCGCCATTAATGCATATAAAAGCATAATTAAAACATGGGAAACCATAACAAAGCATTTATAACCAAAACCCCTAAATCATATTTGAAAACCAAAAACCATGCAACATTCAAATCATAAAAACATTATATAAAACCATACATTTAGTTGAAACTAACAATGAGGGAAGTGAACATGCTTGAATTGACAAAGTAGATGGAGAGAAACCACTAAAAAGATCCGCAATTTAGTCCTCTAGTTGAAACCCTAGCTTCCTTGCCCAAAAGCTTTTAAGAGAATTATCAAGTGTTTGGGAAACATTTTAAAGCATTAATGAATAGAATAATAGGGTAAATAGCCTCCCAAGTGAGTTAGAAGTCATAGGACCTTGTTAAGGTAAGTGGAGAAATGTCTAGAATACCCCCACATAAGTTGCACAAAAATCCCGTCACAAGGGTACGACTGACCCTCACGAGTCATACCCTTTGATACAGTGGTACCCACAACTCATATCCTAAGTCTTAACCCTTGAACCCAACTTTGTCCAGTGTAGGACTCATCCTACCAAAGTCATACTAACAACATACAATTCG
>NW_025820127.1:0-1065 GCF_002878395.1 Capsicum annuum
GATCCGCAGGCTCTGGAGGGCGCTGCTGCTGCCCTTTGAAGATTGGCCGGCTTGCCATACAAATAATAATGATGATAATAATAATTAAGCTTTTTTTCCTGTTATCTATGTATTTTTTTTGTTTGTTTTATAAAAAATTATGTTTGATGCACGACTTTTTATTTCTTATTTAATTTTCGTGTTGTCTATTTCTATTTCTTAACGAATGACATGTCTACAATTAAGGAATAATTTGACTCCAGCATCAATAGCAAGAACATATGAGTTATCTGTTAGTTTAGTTTTATGTGTGTGACAAGAGCTCTATCTAAATTTTGTTGTTCAAAATATAGTAGTAATCTAATGAAACAGATTATTTATTTATTGAAAAAGATTGCTAATCTGGTACAACAGAATACCCATCTATTCGATTCATATTACAGGCACCTAAAACCCTTAAACATGAATCCATCCAACATGAGTCTACTGTTACAACAGAACATTTATCTGTTGCCGCAGATAATGGATCTGTTTAAACAGATTGCTCTTGTATTGCATTCATGTTCACGTGCAAGCTATTGTTGAAAAAACAACACACTAGCAGTTACTCAGATTCAACTAAAAATCATAATCTGACTTACCAAAGTCTCCAAATAAATTCCAAAGTTGAAAGTGATTTACGAAACAAAATTTGACATAAGAATTTGGTCAAAGAGCAGCAGTTGGGGTAACAACAACAACAACAACAACAACAACAACAATGGTCAACAAGAAGAATATGAAGATGATAATGAAGTATAAGATGATGATAATGAATCAGACGATGATGAATAAAGCAACAACAACAATGAACAACAAATATCGGGAAGAGAGAGAAAATAACAAAGGATGAGGAGAGACAAAAAGACGCCTTTTTTCCCTTCGTTCCCCGTTATATATTAACTAACATTTGGATCAAAGTATAAATTTTAAAACTTGTGCATTATTTTTAAACTTTTCAACTTTCTTAATCCATAATAAAATAATTGTCACCTCCACCTAATAAGACTTGTGTCACCTACAACTCATTTTAAAACTCCTTTGTCA
>NW_025820128.1:0-3901 GCF_002878395.1 Capsicum annuum
TAATTGTTAGTCACTGTAGTTTCACTGTTTGTAAATCAAGAGTTTATAAAATAACCAGAATTATGTTAACTAGGGCTTCCAGTACATGACAGATGCTAAAAGTGGTTCAAGATTCTCACAGTGGGTAGGATAACATGCTATCTTTATCGATGTTATTCTTAAATGTCTCTCGACCTACTTAAGAATTTAATTCCCTAATCCTCTCAGACTTAGGAAATTTCAATTTACAGCCCAGATTTTACCTCAGGTTAACCAACCTTGTTACAACACTAATTATTAAACAAAGTATTTCTGAGTCCCTGTTGATAATTCACTTCCTACTATATTTTATTTCTTTCTCAAGTAAATCAAAGCAGGTGTGTCTACTATTTTCAACCAACAGACGTTAATTAAAATATCAAAATTATTAAGAAACCTAGTAAATCCGAAGAAAGTGTTGATAATATGATGATGCCCAATATATACATAGAAAATGTTTATGTTATGATGATGCTCAATAAATCCAAAAGAGGTAATGATGTTATGATGATTCCTAGTGAACTTAGAAGAGGTAATGATGTTATGATGCCATGTGGGGCAACATTATATAAATGCATTGATACTTGTGAGGTTAGGTCGTGTGGGGCCAAACCACTTATGTACTTGTGACATTATATCTTCTAGAGAAATGGATATTTTTTCTTGTCCTTATTCACTAATTGAGGGGTGTGACCATTTTTATTCTATGTAGTACCTAGTGATGAATTATGCTAAATATTAGGTTAAGTTCTCTTGAGAGAATGATCATGTGTAAATATAAAGGCTCACTTAGTAATCTACTTGGGTTTAATGAATGATTATAATATGAAATATTGCCCAATTAAGTGTCTTATGTGGCAACTAGTTACTTCTAAAATATGTGATTAAAACTTAAAGGCTAGAATCCTAGTAAACTAGTTGGTGGACTTTACATGATTAAAGTATGGAAACTAGCCCTTAAAGTTCTGACATGCTTAGTGATGATGGACCTAGTATTGTATGTTGGTTAATTAGATTATGTTCCAATATGTGTGGTTGAAGATCCTAGCTAAAGAATGACCTTATGATAGATGGATATACTATAATATGGGTGGGTTGTAGTTTTTCCCAAGTTGATGGCTAGTAATTATAAGACTTGTAATCAATTGATTTATGGAAGATAAGGCTAATTAGTATGTACTTCACACTGTGTTTACCAACGAATTATAGAATTAGTTACTACATATCTATGCTGTGAAAATATTGCTCACATCTATGTAAAAATATGGTATGGGTATTTAGATGTTGATTTCAGTAATGGACCATGGCAAGGATGTGCTACCCACAGTTTCAGTAGATTGGTGGAGTAGTTGTGCTTTATTGTACTATTTGTTGTATTTTTTGGTGTACTCTCCGGTGGAATGGGACACCGTGATGGGTTCTTTTTTGATATTCTTTTGTGTACTCGCCGGTGGTACGGGACTCTGTGATGAGTTCTTTATTGTGCCCACTTTTATGTACTTCCCAGTGGTAAGGGACGTTGGGTTAAGTTCTTGTGCTTTGTGTTCTAAAGATGGTTTATAATGATTATGGTGAGTAGATGCTTTGCTATCGTGTACATGGATTATTCTTCCGAAATAATATTTAGATATTATGGTGATTATAGAGTATTTGGATATAGTATGTCATATTATTGCTTTAGTAGCATGAATGTTGTTATAGTAGTAACAAAGCAGGTGTAGGTTCAATCTTATCCCTTTACTTTAAGGTTATTATCTTACTTTATATTGTATCTACATTATATTTGAGCTAAGTTGGTTGATGATGCCTATTGAGTACTCGTGTTATGGTACTCATACTACACTTCTGTACCTTTTTGGTGCAGACCTAAGTTCTTGTTGCCGTCATTAAGCTAGTTCGTGTGGCGTTAATTATTCGGAGACAGGGTGTTCTCTTGGAGATCCAGTTGCCCTCTTTCCCCTCGATCTTTATTTATATTTTATTGTCAAGAAAAATGTATGAGATTATTTAAGACCTTTTAGATTTTGAGATTGTACATTCCTCTTGTTAAGTTTAGAAGATCATGTATTAATACTATTAGGTCATAGGATTTTCAGTATGATATCGGTGGTCTTTAGTTATTAAATGTTATTGTTACATATTATATTCAGACATAGGGTCCATATTAGACATTCTTACAAAGGTAACCCATTGCATTAGCTTCGAGTTATGATATTGGCTTACCTACTAGTGGGATATGGTATGTGTCATTATAATTCCAAATGGGGTCTTGATAAATTGGTATCAAAGCCTAGGTTTCACTGATATTATTAATACAAGAGTAAATATCTAATAAAGTCCTGTGGATCGGAACATTGACGTCCGTTTCCTATCTTTACGAGGCTGTGAGACATTCTTGGGAGTCCTTCACTTGTTTTATTCTTATTGTGGTAAGTGTCTGAGTTGTTTTGTAGGATATTCTATTGACTTTACTCATTCACAGATGCCCAGGACACATGTTTCGGTAATATGTGAGCAGGGTCCCGAGACTAAGACTCATGATTTATCCCCAATTAGGGATCAAGGTGTACCTCCTTAGGATTTTATTCCTATATCCGAGCCAGAGATACCTCCATCTTAGACAGCGGTGGTCCAGGGACTAGCGAAGGATCCACCAAAATTCATACTCTCTTCTTTGATTAGAGATGCTTTGCTTCAGCTATTGAGTTCTGTTGATAGTCCGCAGACTAATAGAGCAAGAGTGCAGCCTGATATTGCATCTCCTGGAGTCAAGTTTCCTCTAATTTTGGATCTGCCTAGATTTTTCTGTGCTCTTAGATAGAATGCAGTTGAGTTTCTAACTACTTGTGAGGATAGGCTTTGTGGATTAGGCCTTGTAGAGACTTGTGCAGTAGTCTACGCTATATTTCTTTTAGACTTGTTTTGTATACACTGGTAGAAGGGTTTTATAAGTTCTAAATTAGTTAGATCTTTTTCTCTCTTTTAGGCTCAATTCTTTGAGATGTTCTTTGAGAAGTTAATGTTGTGTAGCCTTAGAGACCATCTAAGAGATTAGTTCTTTAGGTTGGAGAGGGGTTCTATGATAGTAGCTGAGTATAAGGATCATTTGTATGAGTTGGCCAGGCATGTGAGTTATATATTAGATAATAGGTATGATAGGGTTCCCTACTTTGTGAGAGCATTGAGACTTCCTATTCGGATGGCTACTTAGAGTTTAGTCGCTACAGGTAGGACCTTTGCTGAGGTTACGGATCATCCTAGGGTGATGAATGAAATATAACGTAAGGGCCATGATAAGTGGCCTAATTATCAGGGTAGATTTGGTAGGAGTGGTAGTAGTTCCTAGTTTAGAGGTGGTACTCCTTATATTGGACATCCTCCGCATCCATTTTTCAGCTATAGGGTCAGATTAGTCGACCAATGCAAGGAGCTCTTCAGGCAGCTAATGGGGATCAACTTATTTTTTGTGGGCGCCCTAGAAGAGGTGGTGATCAGTCTATGAGAGGTTCATCTGTCATCTATGCTAGGTGTGGAAGTTTCCTGGATCTACCAGTTATATGAGTTCTAGTTCTTCTAGTTGTCTTGTTTTACTTATGGATTTCCTAGTAATTTCTCTAGAGAGTGCCCTAGTCGTAGGGCGATGGCTGTTTTAGCCTAAGGACCTAGACCAATTAGGGCAGTTCATTCCTCAGGTAGGGGTGGTGTATGGGGTCATAAAAGTTATTACCAGGGTGCTCGAGATGGTACTCAGACTAGTAGGGCAGGTGGTCATTCAGGTGCCCAGCCAGGTAGCGGGCGTGGTCAGTTGTATGTAGTACTTTCTAGGCCCAAGGCTAAGACTTTAGATGCAGTAGTCACAGGTGCAATTTTAGTATACCGCAAG
>NW_025820129.1:0-1070 GCF_002878395.1 Capsicum annuum
TTTCCAACGATATAAAGATTTCCAAAACCTATCCGTTTTTGGAAATCTTTATATCGTTGGAAAGCTTATTCAATAACCTTCGCATGAAACCATCAACGGGCAAATTCCGGTATAAATAAAATAAAAAAATTAATTCCATATAAATAAGACCAATACACGTACTTGAATACGCCAATACATGTACTTGAATATGGGGTGTTACAGTGACTCTTCGATTTTTATAAATAATTTGAAACGTCTTTGACAAATAGTGAAAATTATTGTTCGTTTTTGAGAAAAAATTGAACCGTCAGTGGCAATTATTGAACATGACTTTCATTAGGGTTAAGTAATTTGAAAGTCTAATAATTATTGTTATTTATTGTGTAAAATCATGAAAATTATAGAGTTTAAATTTCATCCACCGTCAGTGTAAATTTTAATTTACACAAGCCGTAAGTTTAAAAGGTAATAGCCAATTATTATATTGTTCTCCTAAAGTAACTTCTGTGATTACTTACTCCTTTTTCTCTCTCCACTCCTTAATCTTAGTACTTGCTATTTCTCTTGTTCTTGTTTGCTCTCGTCTAAGCTTATCATTTTAATTTTTAAAAAAATATTATTGCACTAATGTTTGTCTTACAAAACTCCAGTTGCATTAGTTATCTACAAAAAATTAGAATCACTAACATTTTATTATAATATTCTTATATGCCGGTTAATATTAAAAATATTAATTATTAAACATAATCTGTAATATTTTTCATAATTTTCAAAGATGTAACTTTTATTTTGAAAAAAAAAATAAAAGATTCAATACCGTTCAAATATACGGTCAAAATTAAGAGCTTAAATCTCAAAAAGTGAAATGTATCATATAAATTGAAACATATAACGTATTGTATTATAGAATAATGATAGTGATTTGCAGGTGTTGCTAATGATTTTAAGATAATGGCGATTTAAAATGGTAAAATAAAATCGAAAATTGGGATAACCAAATATCTCCCACTACAAAATTTGGGAAATATGATTAAGATTTTTGATTTATAGTAGAGGTAATGATTACTCTGATGATGTATGAAGCTGAT
>NW_025820130.1:0-2023 GCF_002878395.1 Capsicum annuum
TTTGATACACTTTAACATTTGCAGTTCATTCTATTTTTTCATCTTTCCAGTCAATTTCATTGGCCAAATTGGCTAGAAATTTCTTTCTTGTTTCTCCGTGTTTTCTCTTAAATAAGGTCTGAGATGATATATGGTCTTCTCCACCTGCCCTTTCCTGCATAGGTATTCTCCACTGCACCTTCTATTGTATAATAGTCTCCTTAAGTAACCCATTCATACAAATTTGGACCAGGGGAATTTTTATTGATTTTTCATTCTTGTTTGCTGTAGTGGAAGGCTTAAAAGGCTATCTCAAAGTCCATTACACCATTAAAATTGGTCCAATCACTATTAAATATTTACACTACCATCAAATATTGATCCCTTCTCAGAATTTGATGCATAAACATAAGCAAACCTATCATTAAATTGTAACAGGGTATCAACACCACCTTCTTAGAACCCTTTAGCCTTATAGTTCGCACCTATAAAACTAAAATATAAAATGTTGGATCTTGTTTGTAGGATGAATGTCTAATCTGTCAAAAAGTGCATTCAGAAAATCATTGTACTTTATTTATGTCTGTTAAGATAGCCTGATCAATAAGACAGAACTCTCACACATGAAAGTGGGTCCATCTATCTGCACGCACCTTATTTTTCAAACCCCATCAGTGTCAGAAAGTGTTTATTCTTTACTTTCCATCGTTAAGTAATGTACAATACTATGGAGGCTCAAAGGGTAACCATCTTCAATGTCAAAAGACTACATGCCTGTCAAGAAAAAACAAGTGTTACAAGTCGAAACTTTTCACCTTTTTTGTTTTTAAAACTATTTTTTATTTTATATGATAAAACAGTCACCGATTTGATTAATTATGGTATGTGATGATTATTAAAGAAGAGATGAACAGTCATGACTTTTTGTATAGCATATTCAAAATAATTGATGAATAAATTCCCCACCTGTTGCAACTAATGAATCAGCTGTTAGAAGGAATCAAAACATCTCCTCCAACATATGGTCCATCTGTCGCAACAGATAATCCATATATTGAAAAAAATATCTCATCTGTTACATATATAATCCATTTGTTGTAATAGATGGTAAATCTATTGTAATATATGGGATATCTATTGCGAAAGCTCAATAATAATGGTTATTATTAAGAGAAAAACCATTTTGAAAAGGAGAGAAGTTTGAATGTAAAACAAAAGGTCATGATTTTTCATAGAAAACAAAAAGTCAGCAGTTTGAATGTAATTAATACAATGAAGTTGAACAATCATGCCTTTTTTACTAACACATTTTGATTCAATCCTCTATAAATAGTCCCCTCCCTAGTGTCCATTCTACTCCACTTTATTTATTTCTTGCATTTTATCTTTTCGTATTCCATCTTCAACCCCTTCTCTTCAAAGAGCATATTCCTTCCTCATTGGGGTAAGTTTTTTTTTGTGTGTAAATCTACCAATTGATAGTATACATTGTATTATATTCAGACTCTTTTCTTTACTTTTTATTTACTTTTTTTGTCAACTCATGCGTGTTCTAGATATGGCTGATCCTATTTGGGACATTGCTATTCTACGTGACACTATGCGGGAACTTCAAAGGCAGATTAATGACCTGCAGTGGGAGTTGATCACCTTGAGAGCAAGGATGTTTGGAGAGATACGCAGACTGAGGTGGATCGTGTTGCTGTCAGTTGACGATTGGCCGGCTAACAATAATAATAATAATAATAATAATAATAATAATAATAATAATAATAATACTAATAATAATAATAATAATAATAATAATAATAACAATTAGGTGATGTTTTTCCTTTTAGTGTATGAATTTTAATTTTTCTATATTGGATCTATACCTAATGTATTTTTTTTTGTTTAATGGAAAATTTATGTCGGTCGACTTTGACTTTTTAATTCTTATTTAATTTTTATTTGGTCTATTTCTTCTTCTCAACAAACATGCTGACGGTTGGACGCAAGGAGCAATTTTGAATCCAGTAGAAATAGCAAGAGTTTTTAGTTCTTT
>NW_025820131.1:0-1013 GCF_002878395.1 Capsicum annuum
TGATGAAAATGAGTTTTTGAACTCATATACATGTATATATACATATATTCCCGTCCATAATATAATAAGAAATGACCAAAATGCCTTTAAAATTTAAATAATGTCAAATCTGTCCTTTGGTGGACTGTTTTGATAAGTTAAAGTAGATCGACTATAACTCTTTGCTCCGATATAGGATTTGGGTGAAATTGATATCGTTGGAAGGATAATTCAATGGACTTTTATTTCATATAAAGTAGGCCACCCAGTTCATCCTGTACAAGGAGTTATGGTCGTTTGAAGTTGACCCTTAAAATCTATTTTGATAGGCTGAAGTAAAACGAGTATAACTCCTTACTCAGACGTTGGATTTGGATGAAACCAATTGCATTGGAAAGAAGACTCAAAGATCTTTCTTTTAATATGTCGCAGCTCTCCCAATTCATTATATCAAGGGATTTATGATCGTTTGAAGTTGACCCAAAAATTCAGCTGGTCTCAATAGTTTGTGTGCAGGAAATTTTCCTGCACATTTACTATTCCCAAATATCCCGGCCACCGTTTTATAGTTTCGAAAGTACTCGATTATATCCGAAATCTATCCATTTTTGGAAATATTTATATCGTTGGAAAGCTTATTCAATAACCTTCGCATGGAACCATCGACGGGCGAATTCCGGTATAAATAAAATAAAAAAAATTAATTCCATATAAATAAGATCAATACACGTACTTGAATACGCCAATACACGAACTTGAATACGGGATGTTATAATCACAAGCCATAGACTGGCTTGATTGTTGTGTATTTACCTAAAAAGATTCAAATTTTTGTGTCAAAGAAGCAATTTGTTGGTTAATGTATTCAAAGCATCTACTTAATTTACATTGACAGTCTTCTTGATGATTACACAACCAGATAGCCATTAAATATCATTTTCAGAAAGTTTATTCAACAAATTCAATGTCTATTTAGTTATTTTTCCTATTATAGATCCAGCTACAGCTGTATCAATCACTTTTCTAGATGAAGG
>NW_025820132.1:0-2133 GCF_002878395.1 Capsicum annuum
CTGTTCACCAAGATATTTTTAACGATAAATATGCTCTTTCCTCTCTTCGTTATCTACGAAAGAAGGGTTCATGCCGAAAGTTCTTTGTCGCTATTCTCTAAGTGATTTGGACAATCTATGATTCCCAAGATAAGGAGAACAGAGAGAACATACATTATGCAATCTGTCTCCACATGAAATTACTCCAGCTTCCTTTCTCTGGCAATATCTTTCTACAGAACACCCTGCAGGAGTACGTTGATGTATCGTAATTACTTTGGCAAGCCTCTTTGGTTTGTTGTATCTGGTACCTCTTCTTAACCTGTTATATAAATTGCTGGGGATGGAAAATAATGAAATACTAACTACAGGTTAAGTTTTTTTGTCTTGTAGCAATTTGTTTTCCTTAAAATTAATGTTTTTTTTTTGTGCTTGCCCTTATTTTCTTGCCTTGACCTTCCAGGGATGCTCTGGTACTTATGGGGATGTAGTTGATGGTATCATAACCAATGAACAGTTGAGGTTTGAAAAAATCACCTTATATGTTGAATACCCTCACACTATTGAGCCTCTTGCTGAACCAACTCCACCTCCTCCCTACCCATTGAAACTTACCAAAAAGGAGCAAAAGAAACTTCGAACCCAGTGAAGATTGGCAAGGGAGAAAGAAAGACAAGAAATGATATGACAAGGCCCGGTAAAACCACCAAAGCCGAAAGTTAAAATGAGCAATCTAATGAAAGTTCTTGGCTCAGAAGCAACACAGGATTCTACAAAGCTCGAAATGGAGAAGTACAGCTGCTGAGTATGAGCAGGTTCATGTAGACAGGAATATTACTCGTAAGCTTACTCCTAAGGAGCATCGTGAGAAAAAAAGAGAAAACTTTTTGATGACCCAAACATCATTCCAGAGACTATTATTTTAGTATACAAAATGAATGACCTCTCCCACCCATAAACCCGATTCAAAGTTGTTGTTAATGCTCAGGAGAACTGCTTGACTTGTTGTGCAGTCATCTCAGAAGGTATTAGTGTTGTTGTCGTTGAAGGTGGGAAAAAATCAATCAACCAATATAGGAAACTTATGCTTAGGAGAATTGATTGGGTAGCTGCTGGAAGGAAAGAAAATGATGAGGTGAAGATGACGATAGAGATGATGGAGATAAGCCTCTCAACAAGTGTGTGTTGGTCTGGCAAGTGAGTGTTTCTAAGTAGAGCTTCAACGGGTTTTACTCAAGCAAATTTGAAGCTTTTTTTGAGTACTTTTGTAGAGAGGTTTGTAGCTTTTCACCTGACTTGCCTAAAGTGCTTGTCCTACTTAAGGTCCTTACTATATGAGATTTTCTTCTCGAACTCAGGTTAAGACTTGAGGTTGCTTGATGACTATCATCATTCCACTCGTATAGGTTTTGTCGAGTTTATTATGGTAATTTCTATGATCTTTTCTTGGATTTATTGTCCGATAAATCATACTCCTGAGCATTAACTTTTGCTTCTTTCTACTCTTAAGGACTTCTAGAACCTCCATTCCAAATATTTATTGTCTTTCACCATTCATGTGGTTTAGAATCTGACAGAGGCACATATATTTAGTTCTCCTTGACAGTATAGTATATACTGATTTGAAGTTATGGACAAGTCAGGAAAAGATTTTTCTTTTAGTTGTTAGATTATGTATCTGTAATTACCTATAACAGAAAATTGTAAGTTATCTCTATTTCTGTGGCACAGTTACGCTCTCCTCTTCTAAATAGACCTAATATTTAAATGACATTTTACACTTGCCTTAAGAAAATAAACAACAAGATGACTGCTATAAAAATTATGCAATGGTTTTAGTAGGCACTTGGATATAAAAATGTGATATATCTGAAAGAAAAAAAAGTAGTATTTAAAGTTAAGTAGAAAAAAAATATTTGGAAATTGAAGTTGTCTCTGGACATGCATTTATGTTGGAAAAAAGTTAAAACTTTTGTGAGTGGATATGGGTTTTCACTTCAATTTCTTTAGAATTTCAGAAAAGCAGTCTCCGCCAAATAAATAAGTTAACCTTCAACTCATTTGTTCTCCCAAATGATAGTGTAAACCTTCAGTGACCATTAAGTAGCACAAAACGGTCATTTGTACGTAGATTAAATTATTTTAAAATTATAC
>NW_025820133.1:0-2622 GCF_002878395.1 Capsicum annuum
GGTGAGCCTTCTCTATTTTTGAAGGCCTGTTTATTTTATTTATTTTAATTTGGATCCACTGGGGACCTTGTCCCAGATTCAGACAGTTGTCATTCTAGCATGTAAATGAGATTTCGCAGACTGGTGTAGACATTTTCTAGACTTTTTGAATTTTAATTCTTTATCATTCAATTGAGTTCAGAGTATGACCATGATTCCATATTAAGTTGTATTTCTGCATCTTCTTTATTTTTATGAATATTATGCATGACTATCAGATAGAGAAGGGCGTCTGGTCCTTCATGGTTCGGAATGCTCGTCATGGCCAGGGCCTCGGTTCAAGTCATGACAAACTAGGTATCAGAGAATGGTTCATGGTCCAGGGTGTCTACAAGATCGCGTCAGGTAGATTCTTATTTATTGGTGTGTAGCGCGCAAAACTTAAAAGCGGAAGGCTACTAGGCATTTAGGAATTTCTCATTTCTTTCATGACTTAGTTCATGCCATGGAGTATGTATGTACCCTAATCAATGATCTCTTGTCTTTCAGAAAATCACTATGCCTCTTCGTAGAATCAGCAAACAGAATGGTCAAGTAGAAGAGGTTCGTCAAACCTATGGAATGTGGTTCTGTAACAGAGCCCACTCTCCAGAATTTTTCCCTACTCCGGGAGTATCTCCAGTCCTGACTAGTCCTACTCGTGCCCCAAGGATAAATGTTAACTGTCCCCAGTCTTCTTAAAAGGACATTTCGAGTGCTGACATTAGGTAGTCCATTCATATGATTGCACAATTGGTAGCCTCTTAGACCCTTCAGTTTGACGATGTAGGTTCAGTATCTGCCACGTTTGAAAGTACTCGAATTGGTCAATTCATGAGATTGAACCCACCCGTATTCACTGGCTTAAAAGTTGAAGAGGACCCTCAAGGGTTCATTGATGAGTTGGAAAATATTTTATGAGTTATGCACATGAATAAAATTAAAGGTGTGGTGTTGGAAACATATCAACTGAAGGATGTGGTAAACCAATGGTATATTGAGTGGGAAGATTCAAAGGGTGAGAATACCGAGCCTTCAATGTGGAGAACATTTGTGAAAGCCTTCCTAGATCAATTCTTTCCCCAGGAGCTGAGGTAGGCCAACGTGGAAAAATTCATGAATCTAAAGCAATGAAAAATGAGCATCAAGGAGTACACTTTGAGGTTCAACAAACTAGCCTATTTTGCTCCAGATTTGGCAGGAAATATGAGAGCCCAAATGAGGAAATTTGCATCCGGTCATTTCAATGACTTAGTGCTAGAATGCAAGGAGATCATACTATACAGAGATATGGACTTCTCCAGACTGTCAGTCAACATGCACTAGGTAGAGGATTAGAAGAAAAAGGTGGCTGAGATAAGGGAATAGGACAGGGTGGTAATTGGGGGAACGCGTTGCAGAAGAAAAACAATTGGGTAATGCTCAGTTCGCAGCCAGTGCTCCAGTGCCCAGACCTCCAGCTGATCAGTAATTCTAGAATTTTCAGATTAGTCATGGGCCGAGAGTGGAGGGTATGCAGTGTTAGGGATCGTAGCTCATACTCCTCTATCATACCAGCATTGTGAAAGATGGGGGAGAAATCATCCAGAAAGATATTAGTTTGGTGCCATGGTATGTTATTTGTGCGGCCAGCCAGGCTATATCAAGAGGGATTGTCTGACAACAAGAGGTAATACTGGGGGAGGTAAGTCACAGGCTAATTCCTCCAATCCTCCACTACCGCCCAAGGGCGTCCT
Organism: Capsicum annuum; assembly: GCF_002878395.1. Classification (NCBI taxonomy): domain Eukaryota; kingdom Viridiplantae; phylum Streptophyta; class Magnoliopsida; order Solanales; family Solanaceae; genus Capsicum; species Capsicum annuum. Next base: position 1,755 of record NW_025820133.1, read on the forward strand.
TTCATATACCGAAATTGGTCGCAACCGGTTGTATGCTTTGAAAAACAGCCAAGAGGTCGAAGCCTCACCAAGCGTGGTTATGGGTATTTTACAAATTTTCTAACGTGATGTATATGTGTTTCTTGATCTCGGGTCTACCTTATCTTATGTGACCTCATATGTGGTCGTCGATTTTGGGTTTGAGCCCAATGTAATTGCAGAACCTTTCTCTATTTCCACTCCGCTGGATGATTTTGTTGTGTCTAAGAGGGTGTATAAAAATTGCGCTGTGTCTATTTATAGTCGGGATACTGTGGCAGAAGCTTGAGATTGTTGACTTTAATGTTATCCTAGGAATAGATTGGATCCATTCATGATATGCCACATTAGACTATAGAACCCGAAAGGTTACTTTTTCTTTTCTGAATGAGCCAGTGATAGAGTGGGTGGGGCATTCATTAGCACATAGAGGGAAGTTTATATCTTACCTTAGAGCCTATAAGATTATTTCTAGTGGTTTTCTATATCATTTGACCTGAGTAAAAGATTTCAATATTGAGAGTCCTTCTCTTCAGTCAGTCCTGTGGTAAATGAATTTACATAAGTCTTTCTTGAAGATTTCCAGGGGTACTACCTAATAGGGAGATAGATTTTGGTGTTAATTTTTTGCCAGATACCCATCCCATTTCTATTCTTCCATATAGAATGGCTCCTGCAGAGTTGAAAGAGTTGAAAGAGCAGCTGTCAGATTTGCTTGACAAAGGCTTTATTCGCCCTAGTGTTTCTCCTTAGGGTACACCTTTGCTATTCGTGCATAAGAAAGATGGTTCCCTCCATATGTGTATAGATTATTGTAAACTGAATAAGGTTACTGTCAAGAACAAATATC
>NW_025820134.1:0-1921 GCF_002878395.1 Capsicum annuum
ATGCCCTTTCCTCGGTTGTTCTTTTTTGGTCTTCCTGGTTTTGGTTTTCAGATTGGTGGTAGTACTATATTAGCTGATATCTCTGCTGGAATGTGCCAAGTTGTTTCATCCGAAAGTGGTATAACTGGAAGTTCATATACTTTCAAGAAGTTTTCTCTTGTGTAATATGGAGCACAATAGCTTTGTAAATCCATATGCGTGTAAGTTAGGACTGCCATAGTATGTGGAAAAGGTATGCAATCTACTTGAAATTGTAGGCAGGAGCATTTTTTTCACGCATGCAAACAATGTTTCTTTTTCCAGTTTCATCAATGACTACATAAGAATAGTGAGTAGAACCCATCACCTGCAATGTATAAATATATTAGTAGATAGTGTGCACATTAGAATATGTAAGTGTCTGTGAAGTAGAAATAAGAAGTAATACCATCATTTTATTTGATAGAATGAGATTTTCCCTTATTATTACATTGTATTTGTTTTCCGATTCTGTAAATGTTGCTTCTGAATTCTGTCTATGCTCATTATTCCATCTCATGACCAGATCCATCATAAACTGTAGGAATTTTTTAATTGGCAGGTCTCTTGCATCTCTATTTGTTGAATTTAAGGACTCTGCTATGTTTGAAGCCATGAACATCGACCTGTTGACATGGGCATGAGCTATGGACCATTTTTCATAGCCTATATCAAACAGATACTCCTTCACCCCATTATCGATTTTGTTTGTCTCCCATAAGCCGATTAAAGTCTGCATTTATGTACGTTCTGGCCATTATAAAGAAGATCCCCTTTAGTTGCTTTTGATTATTCTTAAATCTACCCTTAATGTTATTCCATAGATGGTAGATACATATACAGTGAGCTACATTTGGATATACAAGTGCAACAACTTTTAATATGCTGTCATGCCTATCAGATACTATGCACATGCCTTCTCTTTCACCAAAAGCAGTGTTAAACATGCGAAAAAACCATTTCCATGAAGTATCATTTTCAGAATCAACAACAGCATATGCTAATGGCAAAATATGTCCTGATTAAACAAGTGGGATAGTGTCTATCAGAGTATGTCAGCATATACATAATTTTGTCTAAAAAAAATTCATAAAACTCACCTGTTGCATCCAGTACACTAGCAGACAACATTGTTCCCTTGTATGCAGATTTCAGAAATGTTCCATCAACAACAATGGTAGGCATACAATATCTCCAGCTCCTTATTGATGTGCTCAACGCGACAAAAACATATAAAAAGTGACTGTCTTCCGTTTTATGTAGCCTTGTGAATGATCCAGGATTTATTGTGTTTACCATGTATAGGTAAGCTGGCAATTTAGCATAAGATTCACGCAAGGAACCTCTGACCAGCTCAAGTGCTTTTTCTTTGGCTCTATATGCTTTTTTGTAGTTCATTCTAATTCCGTACAAGTTTCTTATTTCTTCCATGATCTCTGCTGGAGTGTATGTTGACTTAAGATTTAGAAAGTTGTGCTTCACCATTTTAGCGATGGTTAAAGAAGTAGCATGCCATTGTGAAAGCATTTTGTCCGCAATTGGACGAGTGTGATCATTGATAAATTTTGTCACCATGAAAACTTCTGAATTTTGTTGACTTGAAGATCTAAAAATCCAATTGCATCTCTGATTGATACACTTAAGATAGTAGCTAGATACATTATGTAGTACACTGTTCATAACCAATATATATGTCGGTGTTATACAGAACTTACACATTTCATATGCAGTACTTTATATGCAGTATATATACAGGTCCTATATAGAAGTTACACATTCTGTACACAGGTCATATGCAGTTTATATACAGGTCCTATACAGCAGTTACAATATTATATGCAGCATTTATGCAAATTTATACCAATATTCCAACAAAATATAAAACTTACACATTGTTGACACA